>NC_056725.1:1906182489-1906199989 GCF_019279795.1 Protopterus annectens
TGACTATGCACTTTTTGGCATTTAGCTTAAGGCCATGGCTCTGGTACCAGTTATCCATCTCTGTGAGACCCTTTTGGAGGATGCTTGTGTCAGCCACAGAGTTGATTATGGCACCCAGCTTGCAGTCATCTGCGAACTTGGTCAGCCATAGTCCTCCCATATTAGCCTGTACCTCAGAGAAGTATATACCGAACAAGAGAGGTCCCAGGACTGAGCCTTGTGGGACGCCACTTGTAACTGGTTTGGAGTCTGATGTGGCACCTGCAATTCTGACCATGTGGATTCTATCCCTGAGCCAGTTTGCAACCCATCTTGTGACATAGGGGTTGATATTTAAGCTGGTGAGCTTATTTATGATGCCTGAGTGGGGTATTGTGTCAAAGGCTTTTGCGAGGTCCAGGTAGGCCATGTGGACTACCTTCCCTTCTTCTATGGCCTTGGTAACTGTTTCAAAGAAGTCGACCAGGTTCAAGAGGCAAGATCTGCCCTTAACAAATCCGAATTTGGTAGGATCCAGTGTCTGGAGGTTACCAATGTCCTTGTTTATGAGTGCCATGATGATACGCTCCATAGCTTTGCAGACAAGACTAGTCAAGCTTATAGGGCGATAGTTTCCTAGGTCCGTTGTGGCACCACCTTTGTGAAGTGGGACCACTGTTGCTGTACGCCATTCCTTGGGTACATATCCTGTAGTAAGGCTGAGACTGAACAGTGACTTTATGTGAGGGTTTAGTTCTTCTTGGAGCTTGTGTAAGACGCAGCCCAGGACACCGTCTGGTCCCACTGATGCTGTGTTTTTTGCTTTGGAGAGGGCAGCTCTCACCTGTGCATTTGTGATGTCAGGGAGGCTACATTCTATTGGGATAGACATTTGGTCTTTTGGGGGGAAGTTTTCACTGAACCTGTCTGCCAGGATGTTGGCAATGTCTGTGGGATCAGTGCATTTTTTGTCATTTTTTACTCAGAGCATATCTGGGAGTTGCCCCCCCCCCCCCAGATTCCTGACATAACTAAAGAAGGCCTTGTGATTATCTTTAGTGTCTTGCGCAATTTTTCTTTCGAAGCTGGCCTTAGATAATTTTATGAGGGATCGTAGTTTTTTGCTAGTACTGATCAGAGATGCCTTCTCTTTTTGGGATTTTGCTCTATCATGTAATAGCTTCCTCCTTCTGTTGTATAGCTTATTTATGGCCGGGGTCCACCTGACTGGTCTCCTGCCTTTGGAGGAGTGAATCTTGGTTTTATTTGGGTAGCACAATCCATGCATTCCTGTAGGTGTCCATAGAATGCATTTGTAAAGGATTCTGCTGTTTGAGCAGTATTTTACACTGGCCCGGTGGCTTTGAAGGATTCCACCTCAGTTTTGAGAAGTGTGAAATTTGCTTTTGAGAAATTTTTCACTGTGATTTCCTTGGCTGGGGGTGGGGATGGGATATGGATGTCCAGTGAGATTAATTTATGGTTTGATCTTACCAATGATAGACATACCTCTGGTGTGGAACATAGACTCCCCATGTTGGTGATGACCAGGTCCAATATGTTATCCCATCTAGTGGGAGTGGTGACCAGTTGTTCCATAGCATTTGAGTTTATAAATTCTAGAAACTGTTGGGCAAGGGTGTTGGGGCTTGAGTAGTTTTCCCATTCGATGTTTGGGTAGTTGAAGCCACCCAATATTATTGTGTTTGGAGAGACCTTCATGTTCTCCAGTGTTCTCATGAAGGCCGAGTGGGGCTCCTGAGTTTGGGAGGGTGGTCTGTTGCAGGCTACAAACTGAAAGGCAGTTATGCCCACTGTTAATTGTACATGGATGATCTCCGATGCTTCATGCAGTGCCACTAACCTGGAGGTATGGGTATCTTTGATGAATATGGATACTCCCCCTCCTTTTGTGGTTCGGTCCGAGTTTTGGGGCCGAAAAGCATGGTATGAGGTATAACCTGGTAGTGCTGGGGTGCTCCCTGGACCCCTGAACCAGGTCTCTGTCACTGCACAGATATTGATATTCTCGATACTGAGGAGAGCCTCGAGTGCATGCATCTTGAGGTTTAGACTTCTTTCATTGAGTAGCATTACACTTAGTTTTTTTTTCTTGTGTTGTCTATGGAGGTGGGTTTGTCTTTTGAGCCTTTCCTAAAAAAGGCACTATGGGGGTGGCAAGAGCCTTAGCCAGTATTTGAAACCCCAGGGGTGACAGGTGCAAGCCATCCCTAGCGAAAGCAACGTGGCTTGTCGAGCATGTCATCCCAGGCTGACAGACAATGAATCCCCTTAGAATGACACCAATACTTTAGCCAATTGTTAAAACTGATCATTTTGTCTTTATACTGTGGCATAATTCTTGGTAAGGGCAAGATGTTACTCAAGGTCAGGGTCATACCGGTCTGGGCTACATGATCAGAGAGCTCCTCTATGTCTCTTTTCATGTAGTCCAGGGAGGAACGTCTCAGGTCATTCACACCAGCATGGACAATAACAGAGTCATATTTGTACTTGCTTTGGAGTGACCTGAGTGCTTGTGTTATGTGGCAGATCCTGGGACCTGACAGGCAGCTTACAGTGACCTTCTCCTTGTTCAGTCTGGTGAGTGGGACATCAGTACTACACAATTGTGCAAGGCACAGCAATTGTTCAATAATATTCAATATGTGTACTCACAGATATATTGGAAATACAACAACTGTCTTCACAGCTGTCATGGTGTAGTGATTAACTGTTGTGTCTATAGTGTGCAGAGCCCTAGGTTCAAGACCTGCAAGGGCTGTTTATTTTGTTGCTGGGCAGAACAAGGGCTGCTGGGTACAGAGTGGTTAAGGCAGTTTTCAGCAGCTTCAAGCATGTTTGCACGGGTTTGCGTGAACCTAAGGGGTGCTAACATACAGTTAAACGTACAGGCACTTACACAGTATAGGCTTCGCTTACCAGTGCACAAATGTGCTTAGCTATTATATTGCAGCACTGCTGATGCCTGCTAAGCATGGCTCAGCCCTGGTAACCAGTGCTCGCATCCCAGTCTAATAACATAGCAGAGTAATGACATCTGTAATAGATGTATGTAATGCCATGTACATAACATGTGTCTATGTGCTGTCAGTACAGTAGCAAGTGGTGTGAGTATCATGTCTGGGACACTCAAGTATATAAGACCTGTACAGCACTTTTATCCATGTGAATGAGTTACATACAAGGGTAGTAACCAAGGTTACGTGCTGTCACACTGGCATGTAGTGTATCATGGTGGTACTACTATTGACAGTGCCTTCCCAGGCAAGAGTAGATTGGTAAATGTAGTACTGACAACAAGCACCACTGCAGGCATAGCTGGACTGTGAGGCCTCACTGTGATGTTCCTGATGAGTGAGCTGCGTCACAATACATATCCCCTACTGAATAATGATCTGACATGTGGAAAGTAACTGTAGACTACTGTCTGTACAGCACATGTTAGTGAGGGCTTCCAACATGTAGTAATGGCATGCATATTGGTGTCAGACGTCTGTCTGTTGACACATTCATCCTACTGCATAGCTAGTTGGCAAGATGATGTCTATCAGTCCCCTGTACAGATGTGCAGAAGGCAGGTATCCAGCTTGGATACATACAGGCAACTTATGCTTCACTGACACTGACATGTCTGCCCAGCTGTGTTATAACTGGCACAGATAGGACACAACACCCTGTATGCACAACATGTCACAGGTACCTCCACTACACTACCACAGTCAAGAGAACATGCTTTTGTGCAGGTCTCCAACACAGACATTAACCATGTTTTGTAATACATGTTGCATACATGTCATACATGTCAACTGCATCACCTCAGTGGCCATGTGCAGGAGGCACCCAGATGATTGGCTGATGCATGTCACTCTCACCCTGAGGGTCACCACAGTGGTGTCTGTAGATAGATTGCCTGCTGGCATATGGAAGGTGGCATTATACCACTGTACACACATCCCCTACACTTCCCATCTCTCCATGGACTATAGCCAGGTACACTCCTATGACCACCTGCAGTGATGCACCCCGGTACTGAAAAATATGTACATGTGCATTACTGAGGATATCAGTGTATGTGTGTTTGTACACCTGTAGTTGGGAATACCATGAGGACCTTCACATCCACCACAACACCCATTGCCATAGTTAGATGTGGCTTGCTGCTGTACCGGACATTACATGCACCCTGTTACACTCGTCTCCCTAATGTCTACCTGAGCTTTGCAGTATCAGCACAACAGTGTTTTACAAATGGGTTGATAGGCATGGGATACCCACTGAGTTCTGGCAAGTGTGTGTATGTGTGCATTTGTGTATATCTGTAGGGTACACCATTCCGAGGCCAAATACTCCTATTACAATATGCATTGCCACACAGTATTATGGATAGTGATGTTGCCACCCATATGCGAGGCATGGCAATGCATCACCCTACTATGCATTTGGCATGTGCATTAGATGCATATCCCTGTAGTACCAGTGTTGGGATGGAGAATGGGTTGTATCGCAGTTGTGGTCAATGTGTGATGGTGGGTATGTCAGAGTGTCATCATGGGTTCCAGTGTGTACAATATCCACAGTGGGGTGTGGGTGCTGTGTACATTGTCATTACACCATGGTACCCCTCGGTACATGTCCCATGTACCACTGTAGGGTGACCACTGTCACCATCAACCATACAGGTAACTGATAACACAATCCAGCCCAGTTATGCATGTGCTATGTGCAGCCTACCTGTAACACATTGGACAGACTGACAAGTTAGTTAGCACTGAAAGGCCCAGGTTTGTCAGATGTGTGTCTGCCTGTTATGTGTCTGTTAATGTGTATATGATAAAGTAAATGAAGGAGTGAGAACAGTCACCACGATAAAACTTCTTCACTGCATGTAGATTCCAACAGACAATCACCATGTAAATCAAAAGCTCTTTATTACAAAGTAAGGAATAAGCGCTTTCATGTAGTACTAGCTACGCTTCATCAGATACAGTTACAAAAATTAGCTCACATTTAAATACACATCTTTTTGGCGGGCTCGTTAACTTAACTGCCTATTCACACATTAGTTAATTGCGAACCACAATTTAGCAATGCATTATAGATCTATGTACTTCCCTCAAAGGAAATACCCCTTCATTGCAACACAAGAATCGAAAACAAAAACTCACATCCTTATATTGATGAACAAGTGCTCATTCCTGAATCGAATAATCACAATATAAACTTAGAATTAAAATTAAATAAGACTAAACCCCTTATTAACTACCCTAGCTTGATACTCACATGTAAACAAAACCATGCGAAGTATTCGGTCTAGGCATAAAACCAACAGATCCACAATTTTCCGTTAAAACCAAGTCATTAGAATTAAAACATCTTCAATCGATCATATCTAGACCACATATCCTGAAAAATCTCCTTGCGATCGAACATGAAACTAACTAAATGTCTGATAGGTATCAAAACATGACTGAATCATCACTACTAAGTGCCGCTGACTATAAACATAATGTCAAACTCCTGATTGCGCACCTAGCCGCATATCGTCTCTGACGCTGATACAGGTCAGCTGACGGTCATGACGTAACTGGCAGACATCAAAGTCTAACGCTACATTACATAGGCAAGATTGCGAGGTTAGTCCCAGAGCCAACCTCATAGTGTACATCCTATGTACAAATGACCAGGAAAGGATAATAATAAAAAATACGATCGGAGCGTGGGAAAAAAAGCAAATATGTAAACAAATGGGTTGACATGATCTTGCAAGTACAGGTCTCTGGTTATACAACCATGTACTTGCACATCTCTGTACAACCCAAAATATAAAACCTAACAATCTCGGATTCCATCTTGTACACATGAAAATCTCTCTACGTGTGTACTAAAATTAGAACAAACAATTACAATCTACTACCTTACTGTGTTGGCTTTAAAACAATACAAGTCGACTGAAGTCTCTAACATTAAAGGGTATAAACATGGATGCAAAAGGAACTGGTACGCAGATCCTGTGTTGAATTGAACCATGAAACAATAAAGTCTCAAAAGCTTTTTATATATCTGCATCCAGACTGCAAACACTATTGTTTGTGGATTACATTCATAGCTACCTCCACAAAAAACTATTTTCTTCCAGTTAACACTGGTTTTAAAGAGACACAATTATTCAACCCTGGTGATAAGTGTGCTGCTAGCTTCAAAATCCATTGAAGCTCGGCCTTGGCTAGAGTATTCTCAATGTCTCCCCCTCTCATGCTCACTGCCACTATTTGCAAAACTCTGAAAGTAAAAGAATGTGTATGGCATGCCTTCACATGCCTAGCTAATGCATTAGTTTCATCCTGCCTACGAATGTCGTATAGGTGGTCATAGATACGATCCCTCAGTCTCCTTTTGGTCAAACCTATATAGAAGGCCGTGCAAAGGGATCATGTGGCTAAATATATCACATTCTTCGTATTACAATTGGCATAGTGATTAGGTTTAAAAATGTAATCCATGTAAGGGTGTTGGTACATCTGTACCTTACTAAGGTTGCTACACCTAGGGCAATGAAGACAGGGATACGTACCTTTACTCACTATGTCTCCTAGAATCAGACTATTAGGTTTCCTCACATTGGTAACATGCTGGTCATTACATAATAGCATCTTAAGGTTATCACTATTCTTATAGCAGAACCTAGGTAGAACCCCTACAATATCTCTAACCTGTTTATTCACAGTAAGGACATTCCAGTTCTTCCTTACCACATGCCTAATCCTTTCTATATCACTAGTATATTTAGTGACATAACTCACCATATGACCATGAGTATTGAGTCCATGGACTCCCTTATAGGTACGTTGACCCCACATTGCTGAAACACCCTTACTTATTGATCCAGTATCTCCAATAACCTCCTGCCTTATTCTCTTGACCATTGCCATGTCGTAACCTCTATCCCTAAATAGAAGCTCCATAATGTCTGCTTCTTTTACCAGATCATATTTATCTTGGCAAAGTCTGGAGACTCTAATGAATTGGCTTTTCACTATGCCCTGAAAAGTGTATCTCGGATGCATGCTATCAAATGCTAATATTGCATTCTTCCACACAGTTTTCCTGTAAAGTGTGGGTATGATTCAGGGCATAGTGAAAAGCCAATTCATTAGAGTGATTACATTTTTAAACCTAATCACTATGCCAATTGTAATACGAAGAATGTGATATATTTAGCCACATGTTCCCTTTGCACGGCCTTCTAGTGTTTGCAGTCTGGATGCAGATATATAAAAAGCTTTTGAGACTTTATTGTTTCATGGTTCAATTCAACACAGGATCTGCGTACCAATTCCTTTTGCATCCATGTTTATACCCTTTAATGTTAGAGACTTCAGTCGACTTGTATTGTTTTAAAGCCAACACAGTAAGGTAGTAGATTGTAATTGTTTGTTCTAATTTTAGTACACACGTAGAGAGATTTTCATGTGTACAAGATGGAATCCGAGATTGTTAGGTTTTATATTTTGGGTTGTACAGAGATGTGCAAGTACATGGTTGTATAACCAGAGACCTGTACTTGCAAGATCATGTCAACCCATTTGTTTACATATTTGCTTTTTTTCCCACGCTCCGATCGTATTTTTTATTATTATCCTTTCCTGGTCATTTGTACATAGGATGTACACTATGAGGTTGGCTCTGGGACTAACCTCGCAATCTTGCCTATGTAATGTAGCGTTAGACTTTGATGTCTGCCAGTTACGTCATGACCGTCAGCTGACCTGTATCAGCGTCAGAGACGATATACGGCTAGGTGCGCAATCAGGAGTTTGACATTATGTTTATAGTCAGCGGCACTTAGTAGTGATGATTCAGTCATGTTTTGATACCTATCAGACATTTAGTTAGTTTCATGTTCGATCGCAAGGAGATTTTTCAGGATATGTGGTCTAGATATGATCGATTGAAGATGTTTTAATTCTAATGACTTGGTTTTAACGGAAAATTGTGGATCTGTTGGTTTTATGCCTAGACCGAATACTTCGCATGGTTTTGTTTACATGTGAGTATCAAGCTAGGGTAGTTAATAAGGGGTTTAGTCTTATTTAATTTTAATTCTAAGTTTATATTGTGATTATTTCCGATTCAGGAATGAGCACTTGTTCATCAATATAAGGATGTGAGTTTTTGTTTTCGATTCTTGTGTTGCAATGAAGGGGTATTTCCTTTGAGGGAAGTACATAGATCTATAATGCATTGCTAAATTGTGGTTCGCAATTAACTAATGTGTGAATAGGCAGTTAAGTTAACGAGCCCGCCAAAAAGATGTGTATTTAAATGTGAGCTAATTTTTGTAACTGTATCTGATGAAGCGTAGCTAGTACTACGTGAAAGCGCTTATTCCTTACTTTGTAATAAAGAGCTTTTGATTTACATGGTGATTGTCTGTTGGAATCTACATGCAGTGAAGAAGTTTTATCGTGGTGACTGTTCTCACTCCTTCATTTACTTTGTCTTTTGCTATTGGTGAGAAGCGTCTTTGGCAGCGAGCTGTGTTCTTTCTTCTACTAATGTGTATATGATGGTATGCCACACTATGTACTATCAATATACAACCATTAAATCCCCCATTACCATACAGTACATGTCTGTGGATGTTCTGCATGTAACATGTAACCTGTAACACACCTCATCCTGTGTGATGTGTGCAATGAAAGACACACACATCAGTAGCACTACATACCTAGGTAGGGGTCTAGTCCCCAGTGTTGCCATGTAAGAGTGTGCATGTATGTGGCTGGATCTACACCAGGTTGCTGATTATACATGTCCTGGTCACCTGTCCATGTGGCACAGGCAGTAACTGTGACATGTGTTCAACTGTACCCAGGATATGTCACATCCATGGTGTAACCACATTGCCATACCCCATGTGGAATAGGACGACACATGTACACCTACAACACAAATGGATAACATTATGGAGACCACAATCACTCAGTGTTACTAACAGCTGTAATGCATCATGGCTAG
The DNA here is from genome assembly GCF_019279795.1 of Protopterus annectens. Lineage (NCBI taxonomy): Eukaryota > Metazoa > Chordata > Ceratodontiformes > Protopteridae > Protopterus > Protopterus annectens. The sequence goes on from NC_056725.1 coordinate 1,906,191,511, forward strand.
ACAGCTACACTACCTGACATGTAAGCATTAAACATTACTGCTGACAACATGTTACACAGCAGTACATTGGTACACTGTAGTGCAGTCACTGTGTGCATCAGAACCATATTAGCCTGTCCCTGCATTGATGTTATGGATGAGAGGGATGTGGCACAGGTATCATCATATGCACAGGGTGTGTTGTTGGTTTGCCAGAGACCGAGGGTGGGCCATACATTTGACACCATGTGTGTGGGTGAGGGGTGTAATTAGATGATGTGGGTGCGGCAATGCGGTGTGTGTAGGTATGGGGTTGCCCTAGGTGTGTTTGTATAGTGTGTGGGTATGCATGCACACAGTTCTGCCATGTGGCTGCCCTTTACAGGTGTTTTTTGGACAGCTGCAGACTATACCTGGCAGGGTGTGCAGTTCACTGCCTCCGGCCATGTACATGCGGACTGTGTCTGCCAGGGGTTCCATGGGCATGTCCAGGTACAGGCCTCAATGTGCTACTATCCCCTGATGATGACAGATGTCTGCTGGAACCAGGTCCTTCCTGGGACTGACCATGGCCACGTGCATGTGGTCTGCTGTGGTGTGGTGTGGACAGCATCCCCCTGCAGTGCTGGGGCTGGTGCTGCCACTATGAGAGCACCTTGGTGTCTTTGCACATCCATGTCGACCACCAGCTGTTGGTGTTGCTGGCCTACATCCACACTGCCATTGCCCCACTCCCACCACATGTTTGAGCACAGACAATCCACGGTCGATGAGGCCCACCATCTCACCCAACCATGACTTTGATATAATCATGGAGGGCACCTACAAGTTCATGGAAGTTGTCACTTACAGATGAGAGAGCAGCCCTCTGCAGCCTCAGATCCTGTCTGGTGTACAGTTCCATGCATGCCTGCAGCCCCATGACAGTCTGAAACATGCATCTGGTGGTACCAGTTGTGGCATTTCTGCCAGGGGCATGATGACCAGCAGCCCTCCCATGAGCACTCCGATACATCTGCCTATGTGGTGCCCTGCTGGACATCTGGCTATGCCTGCTGTGTTCAGACACAACAGGCATAGATACCACACTCTCCTGTGCACTGCCACCAACCGCCAACTCACCCTCTGCTATGGCCACTGGTGATGGGGTATCTATAAGCACTGTGACTGTGTGCGAGGTCGGAGTGGCTAACAGGGGGATGAAAAACAATGGCAAAGTTTTGGCCTCTGACAACCCTGCCTGTGCCTCAACAGTCCTATCATCATTTGTGGTGTTTGTATGGACACCAACATTAGACTGCATGCAGGAGGAACACTGACCCACCTCGTCACCTGTGAGGGGAAAACAAGAAACACCCATTAAGACCTGTACGGTATTGCATAACAGTACACACACATACACACACACAAACATACACACACAGACACACACACACACACACACACACACACACACACACACACACACACACACACACACACACACACACACACACACACACACACACACACACACACACACACACACACACACACACACACACACACACACACAAACACATACATACACACTCACACACACACCTTTAAATCCCACCATAATACTCCCCTGTCCCTGAGTTTACATACAGTCCCAAGTTTATTCACATAAGTTCCCGATCCTGCATCACACTTGGTAACATAAATTCATTAATACCACTCATTAAAGTATCATTCTTCTAAATGCCTAGGCAAGTGATCACAACACATGACCTGTTACTCCATTAACTCTTTGACTTGATTTGAGTAGGTTTTACAAGGCCTCACTGCTGTCATCCAGTGTTCACCCTGGATATGTCTGGACATCGTTAGCATGGTCCCCATATGTTAGGGACTACTACGTTCACTCAATAATGTCATGCACTGGAGTGTCATATGTAACTATTGCTCAGTAGAGGCAAGATCTGCTGCTCAATTGACTTATTATGTAGACAACAGTAATATATGGATACACTTCCTGGTGTTGTCTAGTAAATTCCCAAAGCATCTGTAGTGCTGCATACATGGGTAGTCATTCACCCTTCTGCTGATTGCAATTTTAATGGTATACCTGTTGTCTAGTGTCCCTCCCAATGTATGTTCCATGCTACAGACCTTATTATACTATCAGCTGTCCTGAGATTACATATCAGACAAGTATTCCTGGTGTCTCATGTGTCAGTCCATGTCCATGTACTGCATGATTCCAAAGGGAAGTACTGATGTATGAACACCCCACAATCACACCTGTGCATACATGGACACACACTCAAACACACACACATGCTCACACACATCCTACATGCATCAACACCCTCCACTCCACCAGATTGCACTTACAGAGAAAATAACTCCCCCACCCACACACACACCTACAGGTGAGGTTGCAAAAGGATAGTACACACAGACCTCCCATTACCCATCTGTCAACATGCATAACATATGGTACTCAACAGCATGCAGGGCAGCTATAGTCAAGCCATGCTAGCAACAGTATACATGTCTGTGATGCATGGCCTGTGCTAGCAAGTGATGGCCCTTCCCCTGGAAAACACTGCACCCATGTACACAGTATTGCTGTGCACCTGTTCTGCACCCTGCCATGTACTGTACACTATACCTCACAGGTGCACACACCATTGATGAATGTGCATTACTGTGTTAGTTATGTCTGCTCTAATGCTCACAGAACCTGTGTGTATGTTCAATACATACCTGGGATGATATGTGGACAGATGTTATTTGTGAATGCCTGATGTCTGATTTACAGATCTCAACATCAGGGGTGCATATATGACCAATACAATACTATTACACTGACAACTGTCAAACTGTATCGCGGCTATGGGGAGTGTACACACCCTTATTGATATGGAACCCTCTTCCTTGATATTCCACATCACTGCATATGTTAACATTACATTAGCCTGATATGTGACATATGTCCTGTACATTCAAATGCAGTGTCTAACAAATGTGTTAGTTGTGCTGATGTTGACCATGATGCATACACTTTGTGGGTGCATATTTGTACACGCCCATATTATGACGGTTTGTTGCAGCTACTGTTATGTGTACTACAGCAGTCACTATTCCTGGCAGGGGTATACTAGCATAGGCCATCTGTATTTACCAGTATATGGTCAGTCTGCCCTACACATGTCCCCCAACTCTGCATGATTGCAAGTTCAACTCAAGTGCACATCCCTTGGAGTTCACAGACTGCCGCCACTATTGCTGTGGAGTCAGGGTTACATCTGCCACAGTTCCTGAACCTGACTGTGTGCAGATACAGCCATTTGTAGCATCCTTAGGATCTCTGCTGCAGTGCACTGGTGTGTCATGATGGCATCCCTTCCCCACCTTCAGCCTTTTTGCAGATGCTTGACAACTATGGCCTACCCATGTGTATCAGTTTGCAGTGTCCCGAGCACTGAACATCATGTGTAACAGCCTAGTCCCAGCTAATGAATGGCAAACATACAAGTGTACACTGGCACCAGCACAGTACAGATGGGGATTGTGGGCCAGAGGTAGGTTGAGGCATTGGTTGTGCAGCACATGTATTTTACATGATACTGTCTGTAGGTTTCCAACGTGGTCATGGCACACCAGTACACATTGCAACAAAAGACTGTTGGGAACCACTTCTGTTATGAACAGGTGTTGCTGACCTACGTCCACATGGCTGCCTTCCTACTCCCACCACATGCTCTACCACAGACACCACATGATCGAGGATTACCACCATCTCACCCAACCATCTAGCCAAGACCTCTGCAAAATAACGGTGGACACCTGCAGGATCACGGATGTTTTCAAGTTACAGCAGAATGAGAAGCCCTCTGGAGCCTCAGACTCTGTCTGGTGTAATGTTCTATACATGCCTGTACTTCCATGATGGCCCAAAACATGCATCTGGTGACACCTGCTGTGGCACTTCTGCCAGGGGTATGGTGGCCAGCTGCTCTCCTACGAGACCCCCTGTACATCTGCCTGTGTGGTACCTCACCGGTCATCCAGCTATGGCTGCTGTCTACAGACACACTTGCCATAGTCCCCACACTGTCCTGTCCCATGTCACCACCCACCAACTGTCCCTCATCTATGGCCACTGGTGATGGGGTATGTATGGGCATTGAGACTGTGTGCGGGGATGGGGTGGATAAAAGTGGAATGTCAACCGATGACACAGCTTTAGCCCCTGACAGCACTGCCTGTGCCTCACCATGCCTATCATCACTGTCAGAGTCTGCATGGACACTAACATCAGTTTGCCTGCAGGAGGGACCCTGACTCACCTCGCTACCTGTGAGTGGCAAAGAAAAATGTAATTTAAGACCTGTATGTTATGCTTTACCCCTAAACACACACACACACACACACATACACACACACACACACACACACACACACACACACACACACACACACACACACACACACACACACACACACACACACACACACACTCACACACACACACACACACACACTTGCAGGTGAGCTGGCACAAAGATATTACACAGACCTCTCATTACCCAACAGTCAACATGCATGACATATGGCACTCAACAGCATGCACTGCAGCCATACTTAATCCTTGTTACCAACATTATACATCTCTGTGATGCATGAGTTGTGTTAATAGGTGATGCTCCTTCCCCTGGAATACACTGCACCCATGTACACAGTATTGCTGTGCACCTGTACAGCACACTGGCATGTACTGTGCACCATACCTCATGAGTGTACACACCATTGCTGACACATACCTGGGATGATATGAGGACTGATGTCAATAGTTAATGCCTGACCTCTGATTTGCAGATCTCATGATCAGCAGTGCATGTATGAGCAATAAAATCCAATTACACTGACAACCTTCAAAGCTTAATGTGGATATGAGGAGTATACACACCCTTGTTGACATGCCTGCCTCTTCCATGGTATGCAATGGGGCCACAATACTGCATACGTTAACATTACACACACATTATATGTGACATATGACCTGTGCAATCCAGTGCAGTATCAAACAAATGTGTTAGTCATGCAGATTGTGAATGAGATACATACAATATGTGGGTTGTATAAGTGTGCACACCCTTAACACAATGGTTTGTTGCAGCACCTGTTAAGTGAACTACAGCAGTCACTATTACTGGAATGGGGTATACTAGCATGGCCCATCTTCACTTGCCATTATTTGGTCACTCTGCCCTATAAATGTCCTCCAACTCTGCCAGATTGCAAGGTCAACTCATGTGCACAGCCCTTGGAGGTCACACAGTGGCTTCACCATTGCTGTGGAGTCAGGGTTATGTCTGATACAATTCATGACCTTTACTGTGTTAAGATACAGGCATTCTTAGCAAGCTTTGGATGTATGCTTCAGTTCATTGTTGTGTTTCAGGATGACACCCCTACCCATCCTCAGCCTTATTGCAGATGCTTAACAAATATGGGCCACACATGAATGTTATTTTGCAGTGTTCCAACTTCCAAACACCATGTCTACTGGCCTAGTTCTTGCTAATGAACAGCAAACCTACAGGTGCACACTGGCACCATCAAGGTAAAAATGGGGATGCTGGCCCGGAGGTGGAGTGAGGTGTTGCTTGTGCACCACATGTATCTGTAGGAATACTGTCTTTAGGTTCCAGCCTTGATTTCATAACACCATTACACATTGCAGCACATGCCTTTGGGAGACTTGATGTTATGCACATGCTATCTGTAGAGAGCCCTGGATGATGTCGACTGTGGAACAACTTTTCTGTCTGATTGCCCTAAACCATAGGCCACACTTATGCAGATTCCAGGTGATTGTTGACACAGGTGCTACACAGGCAGTACTTGCTAGACATTCCTGCAAGTCCTTCAGTGTTGCTGCATGTTTCTGGGCAGCCTCCATGACCAGTTTTCAACATGTGTTTTCACCTGTTTTGGATGGGCACCTGTTTATTTTCAACATTAATGTTGTCCCATACTTCATACACACATACATGACTGTCTCCACTGTTTGCCATGGTATATGCAATGGTGAGGTAAGGCTACTTTTCCCACTCCTGAGTGCTACTTTTCAGATATGTGATCCATTTCATGGTTTGTAAGATGTGTGCAAGCCATGGCTACCTCTGTTGCAGGTGAGTGGGAAAATGTCATGGACATACTTCTAGGACAGCAGACCATTACTTGGTGTGACACTGAGGCTCTGACTTGATGGAAGGTGTGTACTCAAGAAGAGTGAATGCTGTCAGTACCTCACAAGCTGCTTCCACAATGTTATTTGGAGTGTGTGCACACATATGGTTCCAGTGTATGTTAAGGTATGTATTCCCCATATTTGTCGTCCTAACATAAGATTCCATATTACGCATTCATTGCTCATATTAGTATCACATTACAGGTTGTAAAATGTTTGCAATGTGGTATTGTGATTTGCTGTTGTTTAGATCACAAAGAGTTGCCATTGTAATAGTGGTGTATACACTGTTGTAGCCACTGTATAAGGGTAATGCTTCAGACATGTCCCTACTGTAGGCCATTTGTCCCACCATTATGTTCATCTCTGTCCACACATCTTGCACTGACAGGTTGTTAGGTATACTGCAGGAATCTTACATACTCTTCAGATATGCCACCATGGTGACCACTGTGTTGCAGTGCAGTTAACAGCAACAATAAGTGAACATGTACAGCATGCATTATGGGTAGGTGTGTTAAAGGTGTGCATGGCAAAAAGCATGGCCATAACATGGCCGGTGTAGTGGCAAACCTGAACAAAACAACTCCATACTTACCAGCTAAAGGCTGCTGCCCCAGTTGAATACCAGAGGAAACTAAATAGTTGTGTGAGAAGTATAATGTCAGTAGCCACACATGTGGCATTGGTACAGGGTGGAAGCAGTATTTCAGCACATCAACAGTACAAACCCAAAATACTAGAGATTATGCACATCTGTTCATTAGTACACTGCAGCAACAGACTATCTTATCTGACATATGCATGTTGATACTTTACAGATGAAAATGGATAAGCAACAGTGGTCTATTAATGTGCCATGGGGCCTTACCTGCATGCTTCTCATCCATTGTGTGGGTGGCACCCACCTCCACAATGCTGTTTTCAGCTTGCTGGCTTGGCTGGAGGGCTGCTTCCACAAGGCTGGCAAGGAGGTCCTCAGCATGTGTCAGTGGGGCTGGATGGCATGACCCTCTCCTGTGGCTAGCTGGTCCCTCCTAACTGCAGCGGTACTCTGATGGGCCTGGTGGATCACATCAGTGCAGCGATGCCAAAACTGCTTATAATTGCAGTTGTGCAGGCCAACATTGTTTACTCTGTGGATGAGCTCATTCCACAGGGCGGTCCTGTCCTGCAGATCCTGGGCCCTGTGCTCAATGGACTATGAGGAACTTGATTATAGCATCATTATCCAGGGTGTGTATGCAGGCAGGCATTCCCAGGACATTGTACCTGGAATACATAAACAGGAAAAAAGGTCAGAGGACCTCATACAGTTGTCCACGTGCACATCAACAGTGGGTATTACTTGCAAATAATTCAGACTATACCATAACACTGTAAGCTATCATGGCTTGTACATCTTGCATTACACTCCTGGCCCTGACCTGTCCAGTTCCACCATTGTTGGACACTTAATGGCATAATACACTACACACTATTCATTTCTGCGTAGAGGGATGACAGTGGCCATCTTCCATGTGGATGGTGTGTGGATAGTGGCATGAGTGTGTTTGACTGTAGTGTGTGATGGGCCTGAGAGCACATACCTGTCTTAATGTTGGAGGCAAACTGTGATGGAGACTTGCTGTTGTTGCCATCAGTTGGCATTATGTCCATGCTCACCACTGATGTGGGCAGGAGTGTGGGTGATTTGCATATCCCTCTGTACTACTGTTGTGGACAGGGGGCCACTGTTCCTGCCTATCCTGTCCGATGCAGGTTGCCTGTATCCATGGCATGTTTGTATGAGGTGTGCTTTACCCCCAGTACAGGTTGACTTGTGTTACTGGCTCTGAGACTGCGTACATATGTGTAGACATGGTTGCAACTGGCTTTGGTGGCTTGCATATGTCTGATTTCTAGTCATAGTCAGCCATACAGGAAGTCACCTGTGAACCTACATGCTTGCTCAGATAGAGATGCACTTGCTTCCAAGTTGTCGTCTTCACCTATGTGTCCCTGTACAGCCACTATAGCAACCTATTATGTGCTTTGTGTCTTGGTGGTGTCCACCAAGAGGGATTACTCTATTGTTGGTGGAAAATGGTTGTACAGGTAAGGTACTGCTGATTCCATATAGCTACAGTGGATATGGACATTTTATTTTGTTGTATACAGTGACAGTGTGGGCATTGTCCCTTTACCTTTCCTGTATGGAAGACATCCTCCCTGTGTATGGGCAGCAGTGTTACAGACAGCAGGTAGCTATACCTCTTACAACAGTACTTGTGG
>NC_056725.1:1906202489-1906324989 GCF_019279795.1 Protopterus annectens
GGGAAGCTGTATAAAACAAACCAAAAAGAGATAGCAGCTCCAGGGATCACGCCAATAAATATCCAAGTTCCAAAACTGGAAGAATACTCAGTAAAAAAGCTTCTTTATTTGTTCACAAATAACCAAGGTAAACGTCTCCAAAAACACGTTTTCGTCGCTGAAATGCAACTTCCTCAGACCATGAACTCTTTTAAAAACATCATTTAAATACACAAATTTAAAATAACATGTGATGTCAATTAACATTTTAAAGGTACACATCTTTTGTTACCCCACTCATTTGTAGGTGTACTTTTTTTATATAAAACAATGTTAATGAACTATCAAAATGTTACTAAACAAATTGTTATAATAAAAACGTAACACTTTAAAATATATACATAATAAAAATGTTGATATTAATTAGGACATAGTGTTTTTAGGTGACCCGTAAGACTGAAATTAAAATTACAAAACTTAATATAATGTAATATTGAAAATGACTACATTCTACTGGCCTTAAGTTTTAATATAGGTTTAATAGAAATGTAGTCATTTAATCCTGGTTTTTTATTTGATTCCAATAAAATCTGCCAATGGGTCTCCCTTTCCTCCAACTTTGCTTGCCAAGGTCCTCCCCTGGGATCCAAGTTGATCTTGTCTAGTACAAAAAATCTGTATTTAGCTATAGGACATGTCTGTGTGTGTTTATACAGGGCATTGTTAGCATTGGCCTTCTTTACATCATACATGTGTTCGTATATCTTACGTTTGAGGGTACGTTCTGTTTTGCCCACATAATATGCAGGGCATTCTAAACAGACAGCTAAATAAACCACTCTAGTACTGTTACAATTATAATATTCTCTAGCTCTTATGGTTCTCCTTAAAGCTGTAATAGTAACCTCCTCATCCTGCATGATGTACGAACATTGTGCACAGGCACCACATTTATATGTGCCCTTACGTACCCGTGTTGTCTTGTTCTGGGTAGGGCCTTGTTCTATTAAAGATTTAATATTTCTACCCCTACTGAAAATCATCTTTAAATCCTTTCCTTGCAAGTTGGACAAATCAGTAATAGCCATAAAGGCATCCCATTCTTTCATAATAATATTTCTTATCTGTGTAGAACTTGTACTATACTGTGTAATAAAAGCATGTGAGAAGTCTGCATTATTTTCTACTATCTCCTCTCCCGGTCCACTAGTACCCATCCCCAATACTGGGTTGTATCTGTCCCTTCTACCCTGTATCACTTGTTCCTGAATTTGATTGATAAAGTTAAGAGGGTATCCTCTATCTAGGAACATGGACTTCAAGTTTTGACATTCCTTGAGAAAATCTTCCTCCTCCGATGTCATTCGTGAAATTCTCACATATTGGCCCTTGACTATGCCTCTTTTTTGATGAAATGGATGGGAGCTTTTGAAATGAATATAGCTGTTAGAGTAGGTAGGTTTTCTATATACGTTAGATTTGAAGCCCCCCTGACTACTCTTACTGAGAAGCACATCCAAATACTCTACCTTGTCATCCGATATTTGGTGGGTGAACTTTAAAAAGTCTGTGGTGGTGGCTAAATATTCCATAAATTCCTGGATTTCACCATAGGTCCCTGTCCAAAAAATACAGATGTCGTCCAAAAACCTGTAATAAGCTACCCAGTTTTTATTGTATGTACTGTTTATTACAAATTTGTTTTCCCATATGGAGAGTATGATGTCCGCATATGTGGGAGCACAATTAGCTCCCATAGCGACACCAGAAATCTGCTTGTAATATTCTCCACCAAAATGGATGAAATTGTGATGTAATACCAATTTCATCAAGTTCAAAATGAGAAAACTATCCCCTAAATTGGCTTTTGGACTAGATGCGATGGCTTCTTCCAGCCATTCTAGACCTGTTTCGTGTGGAATAACTGAGAACAGGTCTACAACATCTATGGTGAGGAATTTGAGATTAGGTACTTTCAGATCCGGGGTAATCTGTTTTAAAAATTCCCAGGAATCTTTAAGTAAATGTGTTGTCTTGACCATAATTTCTTGAATTTGTAATCTAGATATTTGGAGATGGAAGAAATCTTGGAACCTTGTGCCGCTACAATCGGTCGGAGTGGTGGATTGTCTGAATTTTATGGACCTTGGCACCCCAAAGATTGAAGGAATTTTGGGCTCTTGATTGTGTAAAAAAACATAAGTATTTTGATCAATCATCCCTAAATCCATCAACTTTTGGATAGCCAAATCTATTTTTATAGGCTATATTAATTTCATTGAGAGATACCGTGGTGTATCTACTAGGATTGTTGAGTAAGTTTAACATCTTACCTTCATACAAAGCCTGGTCCATAATGACTATTCCCCTCCTTGTCCGGTTCCATGATTCTAGTTTCGGAATTCCGTCTTAGGAATTCCAATAGCTCTCTTTCTGAAGGTGTTAAGTTAGTACCATATTTCCTGTTTAACACACCCTCTTTTCTGATTTTTTGTTCTATTCTCATCTCAAGGTTCCTAAGCTGTGGGTGGAGCGGTGGGTTGAAGAGACTAGTTTTATGTGGTGCATCCTTCTCATAATTTTCTGTATGTCCCATCAGATTCTCTAAATTGAGTTTTCTGATGAAAAGCTTTAAATCTATGATCACTTTGGTCATGTCACTGTTTTACTAGGAACATATTTAAGTCCTTTAGTAAATAGTTGGAAAAATGTGTTGTTAACTTCTAAGTGACTATAGTTATATATAGTAAAACCTTCTAAGCTACTGATGGAGCAAGGAAATTGGGATTCAGTAGTTGACTTAGGTGTAGACTCATCTAAGTTTACACTTTCATGTGTGATGTCCCTAGTGCCTGTTGGTGTAATTCCTCATATTCCCCTGGGTGGGGCTCGAATGTAAAAAAGACTGAGAGGTACTTCTTTGATTACGGATCCTTTCAGATCTTCTTGGTAACGGATCCGCTACCCATTCATTTTGTCTATCAGTACCCTGTTCTTGCTCTTCTAATAGATGGCCTGTAAAAGACACTGTCCTAGGATGTCTGTACTCCCTATTGTAGGAGGGAGGTGGCAAGGGATATTGTTTACCCTCCCTGTATTCCCTTATGTCCCTCTGCAATTTTTTACATTTTCTTTGCACTATAAGATCACACTTGTGATCAATGTCCTGCCTAATTTTATAATATTTATTTTTATTATCTTGTACTTGAAATAACAAATCAGAAACCACTGCTTGATTATATTTAGCAATATCCAGATCAAGTGTATTAATTTCCCTTTCATTATTGTTTACTATAGCTTGCACTATAGCTAATCCACAGTTATCAAAAGCTTTTACAAGGTCATGATGAAATTCACTGTCCTTTACAACATTATTGGGATACTTATGTATCCTCAGCCCTTTAGGTACCAAGCGTTGATTTAAGCATTGTACAAGATATTTGTTGTCTAGTTGTAGCTTACTGTACCTACACAGTTCTGTTCACACTATCTGTTCTACACAGATAAGAAATATTATTATGAAAGAATGGGATGCCTTTATGGCTATTACTGATTTGTCCAACTTGCAAGGAAAGGATTTAAAGATGATTTTCAGTAGGGGTAGAAATATTAAATCTTTAATAGAACAAGGCCCTACCCAGAACAAGACAACACGGGTACGTAAGGGCACATATAAATGTGGTGCCTGTGCACAATGTTCGTACATCATGCAGGATGAGGAGGTTACTATTACAGCTTTAAGGAGAACCATAAGAGCTAGAGAATATTATAATTGTAACAGTACTAGAGTGGTTTATTTAGCTGTCTGTTTAGAATGCCCTGCATATTATGTGGGCAAAACAGAACGTACCCTCAAGCGTGGGATATCTGAACACATGTATGATGTAAAGAAGGCCAATGCTAACAATGCCCTGTATAAACACACACAGACATGTCCTATAGCTAAATACAGATTTTTTGTACTAGACAAGATCAACTTGGATCCCAGGGGAGGACCTTGGCAAGCAAAGTTGGAGGAAAGGGAGACCCATTGGCAGATTTTATTGGAATCAAATAAAAAACCAGGATTAAATGACTACATTTCTATTAAACCTATATTAAAACTTAAGGCCAGTAGAATGTAGTCATTTTCAATATTACATTATATTAAGTTTTGTAATTTTAATTTCAGTCTTACGGGTCACCTAAAAACACTATGTCCTAATTAATATCAACATTTTTATTATGTATATATTTTAAAGTGTTACGTTTTTATTATAACAATTTGTTTAGTAACATTTTGATAGTTCATTAACATTGTTTTATATAAAAAAAGTACACCTACAAATGAGTGGGGTAACAAAAGATGTGTACCTTTAAAATGTTAATTGACATCACATGTTATTTTAAATTTGTGTATTTAAATGATGTTTTTAAAAGAGTTCATGGTCTGAGGAAGTTGCATTTCAGCGACGAAAACGTGTTTTTGGAGACGTTTACCTTGGTTATTTGTGAACAAATAAAGAAGCTTTTTTACTGAGTATTCTTCCAGTTTTGGAACTTGGATATTTATTGGCGTGATCCCTGGAGCTGCTATCTCTTTTTGGTTTGTTTTATACAGCTTCCCTCAGTGTTTGGTTGTTGGTATTTTATGGAGGAAACAGGGGAGACAACTATGGCCGATATCCAAGGACTTACATTTCGCTCAGAAATGGGCGAAATACGGAAACTCACCGGACAACTGTCTGAACTCATCAGTATACTAGTTCCCTTAGGTAAGGGCTTGCAGCATATCTTGACGAGACCCAGCTCGGCCGTCATACCGGAAGTACCAGGAGGAACAGTGTATGCGGAACACAGACCAGATAGAGGAAACGCAACAGTGGGGCCGGATAACGATGTACGGCTAACGGACTATCACAGAACTCCAGAAGTACTTCATATTGGTGCCGAAGCAAGTCCAAGTAACATCCACGAAGTGGAACCGCTAAATACACCAGGCGGGACTTTCGAGGACTGGTATAGAGATATACCTTCTTTTACCACTCACCGGAGCCCCAAGCCAGCGGATTCCAGGGCTTGCAGTTTTCGAGATTCTATGATGGAACTCGAATCCAGCCTTTACAGGTACCGTAAGCTACAACTAGACAACAAATATCTTGTACAATGCTTAAATCAACGCTTGGTACCTAAAGGGCTGAGGATACATAAGTATCCCAATAATGTTGTAAAGGACAGTGAATTTCATCATGACCTTGTAAAAGCTTTTGATAACTGTGGATTAGCTATAGTGCAAGCTATAGTAAACAATAATGAAAGGGAAATTAATACACTTGATCTGGATATTGCTAAATATAATCAAGCAGTGGTTTCTGATTTGTTATTTCAAGTACAAGATAATAAAAATAAATATTATAAAATTAGGCAGGACATTGATCACAAGTGTGATCTTATAGTGCAAAGAAAATGTAAAAAATTGCAGAGGGACATAAGGGAATACAGGGAGGGTAAACAATATCCCTTGCCACCTCCCTCCTACAATAGGGAGTACAGACATCCTAGGACAGTGTCTTTTACAGGCCATCTATTAGAAGAGCAAGAACAGGGTACTGATAGACAAAATGAATGGGTAGCGGATCCGTTACCAAGAAGATCTGAAAGGATCCGTAATCAAAGAAGTACCTCTCAGTCTTTTTTACATTCGAGCCCCCCACCCAGGGGGAATATGAGGAATTACACCAACAGGCACTAGGGGACATCACACATGAAAGTGTAAACTTAGATGAGTCTACACCTAAGTCAACTACTGAATCCCAATTTCCTTGCTCCATCAGTAGCTTAGAAGGTTTTACTATATATAACTATAGTCACTTAGAAGTTAACAACACATTTTTCCAACTATTTACTAAAGGACTTAAATATGTTCCTAGTAAAAACAGTGACATGACCAAAGTGATCATAGATTTAAAGCTTTTCATCAGAAAACTCAATTTAGAGAATCTGATGGGACATACAGAAAATTATGAGAAGGATGCACCACATAAAACTAGTCTCTTCAACCCACCGCTCCACCCACAGCTTAGGAACCTTGAGATGAGAATAGAACAAAAAATCAGAAAAGAGGGTGTGTTAAACAGGAAATATGGTACTAACTTAACACCTTCAGAAAGAGAGCTATTGGAATTCCTAAGACGGAATTCCGAAACTAGAATCATGGAACCGGACAAGGGAGGGGGAATAGTCATTATGGACCAGGCTTTGTATGAAGGTAAGATGTTAAACTTACTCAACAATCCTAGTAGATACACCACGGTATCTCTCAATGAAATTAATATAGCCTATAAAAAAATAGATTTGGCTATCCAAAAGTTGATGGATTTAGGGATGATTGATCAAAATACTTATGCTTTTTTACACAATCAAGAGCCCAAAATTCCTTCAATCTTTGGGGTGCCCAAGGTCCATAAAAATTCAGACAATCCACCACTCCGACCGATTGTAGCGGCACAAGGTTCCAAGATTTCTTCCATCTCCAAATATCTAGATTACAAATTCAAGAAATTATGGCCGAAGACAACACATTTACTTAAAGATTCCTGGGAATTTTTAAAACAGATTACCCCGGATCTGAAAGTACCTAATCTCAAATTCCTCACCATAGATGTTGTAGACCTGTTCTCAGTTATTCCACACGAAACAGGTCTAGAATGGCTGGAAGAAGCCATCGCATCTAGTCCAAAAGCCAATTTAGGGGATAGTTTTCTCATTTTGAACTTGATGAAATTGGTATTACATCACAATTTCATCCATTTTGGTGGAGAATATTACAAGCAGATTTCTGGTGTCGCTATGGGAGCTAATTGTGCTCCCACATATGCGGACATCATACTCTCCATATGGGAAAACAAATTTGTAATAAACAGTACATACAATAAAAACTGGGTAGCTTATTACAGGTTTTTGGACGACATCTGTATTTTTTGGACAGGGACCTATGGTGAAATCCAGGAATTTATGGAATATTTAGCCACCACCACAGACTTTTTAAAGTTCACCCACCAAATATCGGATGACAAGGTAGAGTATTTGGATGTGCTTCTCAGTAAGAGTAGTCAGGGGGGCTTCAAATCTAACGTATATAGAAAACCTACCTACTCTAACAGCTATATTCATTTCAAAAGCTCCCATCCATTTCATCAAAAAAGAGGCATAGTCAAGGGCCAATATGTGAGAATTTCACGAATGACATCGGAGGAGGAAGATTTTCTCAAGGAATGTCAAAACTTGAAGTCCATGTTCCTAGATAGAGGATACCCTCTTAACTTTATCAATCAAATTCAGGAACAAGTGATACAGGGTAGAAGGGACAGATACAACCCAGTATTGGGGATGGGTACTAGTGGACCGGGAGAGGAGATAGTAGAAAATAATGCAGACTTCTCACATGCTTTTATTACACAGTATAGTACAAGTTCTACACAGATAAGAAATATTATTATGAAAGAATGGGATGCCTTTATGGCTATTACTGATTTGTCCAACTTGCAAGGAAAGGATTTAAAGATGATTTTCAGTAGGGGTAGAAATATTAAATCTTTAATAGAACAAGGCCCTACCCAGAACAAGACAACACGGGTACGTAAGGGCACATATAAATGTGGTGCCTGTGCACAATGTTCGTACATCATGCAGGATGAGGAGGTTACTATTACAGCTTTAAGGAGAACCATAAGAGCTAGAGAATATTATAATTGTAACAGTACTAGAGTGGTTTATTTAGCTGTCTGTTTAGAATGCCCTGCATATTATGTGGGCAAAACAGAACGTACCCTCAAACGTAGGATATACGAACACATGTATGATGTAAAGAAGGCCAATGCTAACAATGCCCTGTATAAACACACACAGACATGTCCTATAGCTAAATACAGATTTTTTGTACTAGACAAGATCAACTTGGATCCCAGGGGAGGACCTTGGCAAGCAAAGTTGGAGGAAAGGGAGACCCATTGGCAGATTTTATTGGAATCAAATAAAAAACCAGGATTAAATGACTACATTTCTATTAAACCTATATTAAAACTTAAGGCCAGTAGAATGTAGTCATTTTCAATATTACATTATATTAAGTTTTGTAATTTTAATTTCAGTCTTACGGGTCACCTAAAAACACTATGTCCTAATTAATATCAACATTTTTATTATGTATATATTTTAAAGTGTTACGTTTTTATTATAACAATTTGTTTAGTAACATTTTGATAGTTCATTAACATTGTTTTATATAAAAAAAGTACACCTACAAATGAGTGGGGTAACAAAAGATGTGTACCTTTAAAATGTTAATTGACATCACATGTTATTTTAAATTTGTGTATTTAAATGATGTTTTTAAAAGAGTTCATGGTCTGAGGAAGTTGCATTTCAGCGACGAAAACGTGTTTTTGGAGACGTTTACCTTGGTTATTTGTGAACAAATAAAGAAGCTTTTTTACTGAGTATTCTTCCAGTTTTGGAACTTGGATATTTATTGGCGTGATCCCTGGAGCTGCTATACCTGGTCACTAGACAGAACAGGAATATCACTGGTGGCTAGACTCAAACCTTGTACCTTGGGAGTAGGTAGCAAGAGCGTCAGTTCCCTACCCACCACCACTTGTGACATTTTTGCCTCATATTTTTGTTCTGTTCTGTTCCACATAAAATCTGTGGTTTTCTGCATTTTGTATTCACTAAATAATGACAGGCATTTGAATTTCAGACTTCATATTCTTCAGAAAGTATACAATAACACAAAACCTTTTATTCTAGCAGTTTTCTGTTTATAAGATCAATATTTGAGATTTGTCCCTACTTTTGGGGCTGTATTCCCCCTATATTGGCTTTGTCCAGGTTTTTGTGCTAAGAGGTTGAGGGCTATGGTGAGAATATAATTCACTGAATATGTTTGGGGGCTGTATTCTGCCATTATTGGTTTCGTCTAGGTGTTTTGTGCAAAGAGGTTGAGAGCTATGGTGAGAAATGAATTCACTAAATGATAGCCATTTAAGTTTCAGTCTACCTGTCTTTCAAGAAACAGCTGAGTTGGTATAGTGGTATGTTGCTCTAACTGTAGTGCACAGGGTCCTGAGTAAGACTTGGCAGTGACATGCATGGTAATAACACAGCATTTTATTCTAGCAACTTTCCAAGATTATACAAGCAATGTTTAAAATGTGTCCCATATTTTTGGGCTTTTCTCCCCCCCCAATAAATTTTGGCTTTTTCCAGATTTCGTGGGCTTCAAAGTTGAGAGATACAGTTGAGTATTGAGTGGATTTTACAAGGAGATGAGAGCTTGAAGAGAAGTTTAGTGCTGCTTATGCTGAGTTGGCTTGCATTGTTAACAGCACAACAGGTAGTGTATTTGATTTTGATGCAGAAGGCTAAGGGTTCTGCTGCCACAGTATATAGATGCATTGCTGATACAGTACTGTGCTGTACTTTTAAAGGGGATGGATGCTGCAGTCCTGAGAATGTCCTCTTTGGTGGGGATACCTAATAACGATGAATCTGTTATTAGTTTTCCATCCATTCCCTATTGCAATATTACTAGCTTGTCATTTTTTTAATATAACATAGGCAATTTATTCCTCAAGGGCAACAGGCACTTTATTTGTAGGTGAAACAATGAAATATAAAGTTGTTTGCTAGCAGCAACCTCTTTATTAGTTACAGATCTCTTTAATGTGTAATTATTTAGATGACTTACTTCAGCAGAGATTGTGCATATTTACTGATACTGATGGATTGTAGAAGTTTGAGTAGACTTTTATGATGGAAATGTTCTGAATGGGATAGTTTTGTCATTATTGTTGCTTGCATTTTGATTCATTATTTACTGGAAAAATGTTGAAAACAATACATTTGAAACACCCTCTAACAACTGCACTGTATTATACAAGGAATATAATTTAATACAATCAGGAAGGTGTATCACATAAGACTTGTATGTTTCCTGTGCAAGGGGCCTATGATTTGAAAACAGCCCAAAGTTAATCTTTATCTGCCGCTGGACAGATGAATTTTCTTTGAATGTGGGTTTCAATGCTGTTTCAATTAATGTGAGTTTCAAGGGCAGATAAGTTTTAATGCTAAGTCTATTTTCATTGTGAGTCTGCATTGCTTTGTTTAGCAGATGTCTATTGGTGCTTGTGCTGTAAAATGTAACATAAAACTTTTAAATGAAATCCAAATCATTATAGAAGTAAAGCCATATGCACATTACAGTGTTCATGGTAAATGGGGCGAAATAGCCAAGTAATGGGACATTGAAATAGCTGCAGGGGGGGCCCATTTGACTATGATTTTGTGAGGAGGGAAGGGTGGCAAACTCAGCCCCGGCTGAACTATACTTTTTAACTGTCCAGATTTTTACAGAAATAATAGATTTTTGCTTCTTATTTTTGGTTTGTTCCTTATAAAAGTTGTAGTTTTCTGGAAAATCATTTAGGAAAGAAGTCACTAAATAATGACATACATTGAGTTTCAGACTTCATACTCTTCAAACAAATGCATGCTAAAGCAAGACCTGTTATTCTGTCAACTGTCTAAGTTTATACAAGAGCAATTTTTAGTACTGTTTCTATGTACCCCCATTATATTTGGCCTTGTCCAGATTTCCTGCATTAAGAGGTTGAGAGGTACATGCAAATAAATCACTTTATAGAATGAGGTATATCCAGACCTCTCAGCTGTCCCCAATTTTGGCTCAAAATGTTGCTCTCTCCTTAATAATCACTCCACAAAATGGCAAATTTGGAAGAAAACATGGAGAGTTTACAATTAATACATAATTGTAGTGATCAGAATTACAGATTACTTTTAATTTCAGAAATGCATGTAGATTCTCTTATTTTGTCATTTGCTCAAGTTAACAGTACAAATATTAAAAAAGCTTTCCTTCTTTGACAGGTTCCCAGCTGTATTGTGTGACTATTTTATATTTTTGCATCACATTTTTGGTCCATTTTGCATAAAATTGCGGTTTTCTGGCAAATTAGTGGAAAATCATTAAAGATTGAAGTTAGAAAATAATGACAGACATTTGAGTTTCAGATTTCATACCCTTCAGAAAATTCATTATCTTTCTAAGTTTATAATAGCAATATATACAAATTGTCCTTATTGTTTGGCCTTTATCCCACTTCTGTTTATGGCTTTGTCCAGATTTCTTGCTCTGAGGCTGAGATGTATGAGTGTCAGAGCCATCACTGTCAGCCAGAGACATTTCAGATTGTGACATACTTGTTGCATCCCACTCCCCCACGTAGTGACTCTGGATGTGTACAAGCAAGGCAAGGAGCAGTTAAGTGTGCAGAGTATCCTCCCATCCAAGGTAGACACAAGTACTACAGTGGCTTTTCATCTGTCCTTGATTTTGCAGAATGTTCTGGTTTTCTGTCATATTTTTATACTGTTGATTTATGCTTCCTCTTATTCAAACAATGCATGTTGTTGCAATGCCTGTTGCTCTGTGTTTAAGTAGCAATGCTTTAATGACCATCAGGTAAGCTTGTCTGAGACTAAAGATGCAAGTAAGCTTTAATAAGCATACTGTTAAAGAATTACCAACATTGAACGCCTTTTTGTTGTTGCCATGCAGAGAATATTTACATAACTAGATAGCATATAAGCCTTAGGTATTGAAATGCATATGACAGTATTTGTAATAAAGGACAAGATTAGAGTATTTTCAGAAGCTCGTTACATTTGTTGGAGACTTGCAGTCATCTTTGCAGGCTTTACCCGTAAACTAAACAGAATGCCAATCGATTGTGTGGTCCATAACCTGTGCAGTAATCCTTTAAGTAATTTAACTTGAGCTTGTTTCTCGTTTGCTGTTCATTTTTTACGTTGATCATGTTTTCCTCATGAAACAAGTAGATAGTTGTTGTCAGGCAGCAGGTCTTTTTTGGATAAGAAACATTTTTACAAATGGGGGTATCACAGAGATTGCTACTTTCAGCATGTTACTTGGTACTTTTATAAATTCTAATTAGGACTGCAGTGCAAGGAGAATTTATTTGAGTTGAGTGCTGCTTGTTTTTTATACTTGATTTTGACTGGCATTCCAGTAATGCATTTAAAAAGTAATTTATTTTTTAATGCCTTACAACCTTTTTGTTTCCATCTAGATATTAAGTAAGCTGTCATGTACCCAATGCATTGAAATATTTTTTTTTCTTCTACACTTCATTTTGTCTTGATTGGACTCTCATAATGACAGTTTGGCTCCCAGGACAGTGTATTTAATTACTCCCAGTTTTTGTGATTTTGAGCATAGCTCTGCCCCTTTCTAATTGGCCACACCCCTTCCCATTGGCCCCACTCATTCAGTTGTCTCCTGCAGCCCCCCCCCTTTGATTTGAAGTCACCAGCCACCACACACATATATATATATATATATATATATATATATATATATATATATATATATACACACACACACACACACACATCTACATATGTAAATACATTTTCCTTACTGTTGAATGACAGCTTAAATGGCTTTGCGATAACTTGCTGTGCCTATGGTATACAGAGTTCTGGGTTTGAGACGTGCAGCGGCTGATTATTATGTTGCTGGACATAACAGGTACTGTTGGATACAGAGTGATTAATGTACTTTTAAGCAGTTGTAAGCAGGTTTGAGCAGGTTTGCATGGTGGTAAGCAATGCTAACTTCCGGTTGAATATGCTTACAGACAGTTAGCCATAAAAGTGCTTAATCTGTGTTGCCATTGCTTGCTGCTGCACAAACATGCTTAAACCTGCTTACTAATGCTTAAAAGTGCTTACTCCCACTTACACCTGCACTATTTTTTTTTAAAACAAAAGAAAAAAGGGTGATAGGAAAGTGATGAAAAAGGGGGCACAAAGAGAGAAAGACAATAAGGAAAGTAGCATAGATACTCCCATTAACGAAAACACCAGATTTAGAACAGTTGCATAGCAAACAGAACACATGCATATATGGAACCACAGTGACCATTACAACAGCATGCAGGTTACATTGATAGCAACAGGCCACAAATGATAGTATTTCAACATGGACCATTAATAGAAACACATTTCAATATTTGTTGAACAATAGGACATATGTCCCAACAGTAGGTTTGGTGTAAACACACCCATTTTTTTGTGTGTTTAGATTATTGTTGCAGATATGGTGGGGAGCGGGAGATGTCAATTAACAACTTATATATCCTTGCAGTACTCACAACTTTAATGATCATTGCTCTAATCATTGCTCTACAGGTAATATTACAATACCCTATGGCCTTGGTTTGGGCAGTGGTATGTTTGTACACAGTGTATATATACTTCAACTGTCTTATAGCTAAATTCTACATCTCTTACCTGGTAGACCTGTGGAGGGAATGTTTGTTAACACTACCTGGCTGTTTCTACACATATTCACAGATTCCTAGTTGTAATTATGCACATACCTCTCAATCTCTTAATGCACAATGTCTGGACAAAGCTCGACAACATGGGTGTACAAATAGGGACTTATTTTGAATATCGCTCTTATAAACTTTTAGACAGTTGCTAGAGTAACAGGATTTGTTTTAATATACATTTTCTGAAGGATTTGAAGTCTGACACTCAAATGTATGTCATTATTTCGTGACTACAATCCTGAGATCATCCCACTGATTTGCCAGGAAAAAAGAGGAACAGGCCAAAAATATGAGCCAAATATCTGGACATACTGGGAAAATCTGTACACTTGAGAGGTATTATGCATACAGCCTACTACCACTGCAAAAATTTGAACCATGGCTGTGTCTGCTAAAAATACAATAATTTCTTTTTCATCAGAGTTAGCTATTTAGATACTTAGTTTGTTGCTTCAATGTTTTCTGTCTAAGTCTCTCTTGGTTGTACAGTCAGACCTTGTACTTACAACAGTCTTATACAGGCATTCCTAGACATATTTTTTATGTAGCACAGTGTGGATAACAATGGTTAACACAACATTACTATTCAGAGACTGCAACACTAAATGCCATACAATACCAAAGTAAACACAACCGGTCCGGGATTTAGAACTTTATTGCCAGGCAGTTACAGTTTAATTGAAATATCATCTATATGGGACTGTACTGTCAAATTGCTTGGTTTATTCAGTACAACCCATACACAGTTTTTATACCACGAGGTGACTTTCTACTACTTTATATTTATTTGGTATGACTACTACAAGCAGGATTGTTACTCACCAGCCTCATGATGCAGCCTTTGCTGCCTACAGGCATTGGCTTCCTGATTCACAGCCCACTCAGCTGTAGCTGCAAAGGGAATAGAAAAATATTTAGCCATACCTATCCATCACATACACAGGCTGGACTTTGGTAAACAGTTATTGATATAAATACTTACACACTGCTGGGGCATCACCCCTCTGCCTTGCTTCTTGGACCCACTCATCCAAGAGCTCCCTCTTTCTCCACTTCAAGTCGGCATAGTGGCGCTGGACCTGGTGACCAGTCTGAGGGATACCAGTGGCACTGATGAGATCATGGGCAACATGGTCCCAGGCTTCTGCTTTATATTGGGAGCCCTGGTACTGGCCCTGCAGCAGTCTCTCATCATGGTTATTTTCCAGGAGTCCTACCATGACCTTGGACTCCTGCATGACCCAGCGCTGTGCCCAGAAGTGCATGCCCTCGCCAACACCTGCCATACTGTCTACAGTGGGAAGTTGCAACCAATTATGGGCTGTATTCCCACCTGCAGGGTTTAAATACAACCAATTCCCCACCTTTTGCCATGATTGGATGGTTTTGAATATGCTGAGCTAATCTAAGCTACGGGCAAACCTGCTTAGCTAAGGTTGGCAGTGCTTAAAGGGACAGGTTCAGCCCTGCTTACCAATGGGCAAATCCACTTAGCTGGGCTACTCATTGCTTAGCAGTCATATTTACACAATGCTTACACCTGGTGAGCAGATCTATGCAATGTTTAGCATTGCTTATTTTTTTATTTTATAGACTATCTGCTGTATGGGATTGATTCATCATTCATTACATATTATAAATGTATTTACTGTCCCTGATATCCTCCAATGTGCTTTCATTACATTTATTCATGTGTGACTATACTATGGGGCACTTGTGTTTATATGGGGGTTTCGCAACTTTATTAAACTGATACCTCGCATCTAGACCTACTACTGTACTCTGGTTAACAAATATATGTTATTTAGTAGTTAATTATAAAAACAAATGTTTATGCGCTGCTTTCACATGTAAAATGTAAATTGGTAACAGTGGAGATCGAACCGGGAATAACTACTTACAAAGTATACGCTCAATCTACTACACTATTGAAGTACTGCTTGAGTTGGATGACTCTTGCTATTTAACTTCCTGTGCTGTTTAAGCTGGACTAAGCGTAGCTAAACAATGAGCACACCCATGCAGCTATGCTTAAACTTTATCGCATTTATGAAAAAAAAATCACTTGTGTTTTTTTATTTGTACCCTTCAGAATATCCCTGCTAATGCTGAACCTCTTATTCTATCAACTTTCTGCTTTGTGGGACGATTGTCCCTTTTGCCTGTGTCCACATTCCTTACTCTGACATGTTTGGAGGTGTGCACTATGCCCTTATGCTAAGTGTGTTATTCTATCAACTTTTGCCTTGGTAGGGACAATTGTCCCTTATGGCTTTGACCAGATTTCTTATCCTGATGGGTTGGGGATGTTACGAGAATTCTCACTCATTTTAAATTTTCAAAAGGCAATTCTGGAGTGCAGAGGGCATGTATATTGTGAAAGCTCTGCTCTCAGACACACCCCCTGTGCCCATACATGGAACCATGTCCATTTTAGGGCACAGCAGCGCACCTTCATACGTATGCATGGAGTGCTGCCATGCTGAACAGGAATGGTCCCTGATGTGCAGGAATAAGTTATTCCTGCATGGCTGCTTACTGAATCTGGGGGATAGAGTTGAAGTCTGCTTACTTTTAGCAATTTTCACTCCACTTTTCAAATGTTAGGGAAGGCCTCTTTTTTTCTGTTTCCTTTATTGCAATTATGGGTTTAGGAAACTAGTGATTGTGCTCAGAGGAGAACAGGGATTTTGATTTAAAGGTGTTACTAGTTCAGTTCGGTTTCCTCCTTAGTATGACACAGAAAGTAGTGGCCATTTGTTTAAATTTGTTTATAGTAGCATTGATTTTTGCAGAGTTTCAAAAATATCAGACAGACTTAGTTCTGTGGATAACATTGATTTATTATGGCTTGCTAACTGCTCTGTCCAGTCAGTATGCACATTTTTGAAGATTAATAAACTTTGATTTTTTTTCAACAGATACATTATATTTAAGAATACATAGCTGCCTCTCACTTTTACCTTATATGCATAATAAAGTAATTTTCTTTGACTATCGCATGCAGAATAAGGAGGAAAAAAACTAGCCATTTAAAAATCATTGGTGTAGTGAATAAACACATGAAGAAACACACACACATGCACACACACACACACACACACACACACACACACACACACACACACACACACACACACACACACACACACACACACACACACACACACACGTGCGCACACACAATGCCAAAATATTCCTGTTTTTTTGTAACTGATTATAATAGAAGACAATCATTACCGATCAAAAGAATATGTGTGACTGGAATGCAACCTGTCTGACATTGTATTTTGCAAAACACATAAGACAAAGGCCATAAGACATCCATCAGAACTTTTGGCAGATTAGGATGAAGTAATGTCACTTATTTATACGGCAAGAAATAATGCAAAAAATGCAGCATAGGAGTTGTACAAAGACTTAGAATAAGGATTATATAATACAGTAAATCTTAACTGTGCTGATCTGTGGCAAGGCATGCTGCAGGGATTTTTAATTTATGAAAAATGCCTTCATTCAGAAGTAATTAGAACTCAATGCCATTAGCTGCAGGATGTCTGCATAATTGTATTTTCAAATGAAATGTCTGGAAAAAAGTCACTTCTGTTCTTCTGATAATTATAGCAGTGATTAATGGTATAAATGTCAGTAGGCAATATAAATACAGAGCTGCAAATATGACTTTATCCATCATAGATGTCAGTGTGAAAATTAGGTTGAAACAACAATTGCACCTAAAGAAGATGATCATTATTTTGTCTTGTATTTTAGGCTGGATCTTTTCAACATTAGGAAAATACTGAAAAACCTACAGTCTATTGTTAGCAAAAATTACATCGGCAAGCTCTTGATTTATTAGTTTTATTATTTTCTTGAATTAACACTTTAAATGGAAAATGAAAAAGTAAAAACACCCATCAGATCCTTGCTACTTGATACTCTTGTTTTATAATAAGTTTTTTCAGAATTTATAGAAAATAACTGTATTTGTGTGTGTGTGTGTGTGTGTGTGTGTGTGTGTGTGTGTGTGTGTGTGTGTGTGTGTGTGTGTGTACAACTGAGTATTATACTAACACTGTTACAAATGGAAGGAACAGGTATTCATTACTGATGCATGTAAAATAAAATATAAATTTTGGCATAACAGTGCAGTTCAGTTTTTCTTTGTGAGGCTATAGTAATACTAGCAATGTGGGCATTATTAATGAGGAATTGTATAAGGATTAATTGATGTTTATAGTATGATGTTTCCATACCACAGTACCAAGATCTTTTCACAGGCCCAGCATGCATCGACCAACACACATGCAAACCACACACGCACACACGCACACAGAGCTTCATCAAATTAACCCATAGGCAAATAATAGTTAATTTACATATTGTGCCTTTGTGATGTGGAATAAAACCAGAAATACTGGCAGTAACCTATACAAACATCAAGACTGCATGCAAACAGAACACAGAAGGTATTCCTCTAACTGGGAAATGAGAGAACCAAGCTCTATGATGCAACTCATGCACACTCAGGAGAAAATGTTTATCATCATGTTTCAAAAGTCAAAATTTTTCTGCACTTTGTGAAATGATCTACATTTGAAAAGTCCACTATCTCTAACCTTAGTTCACTGAAGCAACAGTCTACATCAGTGATATTTGTTATATGAACAGCTCCTACTTCTAAATGAACCCCAAGCCACTTAAATCTGGACCTTTCTCTTCCAGGAAAACATGCACCAGAAAACATTAATCTATTGTTATGTACTATGGATCCTGTGGGACTCTCTTGTGAAATATGACCTGGTTAATCATTCTCTGGAGAAGCTTCCACCTGTAATCTACACACAACATGACTTGCAAATGTAACTCAACTTCTGAACATTTTGTAACATAATAGAATATTTATGGCTAGATGTTGATGAAAAGTTCACCAACGCTTGTGAATATGCTTCATGAAGCATCATAAATTACTAAAAGTAAAAGTAGAATAACAGACTGTCAGTCTCAGATATGCTCTCCATAGATAAATGGAACATATAGCTAAAGAAAGCAGCTACCACCAATATAAATATGCTTATCATAGATATATGTAAAACATACTGACTATAAATACTGCTATTTTGAAATGTGTGCCCCCCATCAAAATTATGAAGGTGGTATTGGAAGGGTTTAGTCAAAATGATATACATGCACCACATCAGATATAGACCTGCTAGTCACAATTATCTAATCTTATGGTACTTATCTCATTTCAGACTTTCTTGTAAAATTTGGCTACTTTCAGCAGTTCAGGCCCATTCAGTTTAGGTACTCCTGAGTGTTTTGCAGAGATATCTTGAATGATGCTGCAATGAATTCGGGAGTAATTATACTTCTTCAAGAACTGTATGAAGTAACCAGCTGTTTGTGGACTAATATCTTAATGTGTTGAAGAAACATATAGTCTCACATGGCTTAGCCAACAAACAATCTAAAAATTCTGATGTCCCAACTCCACCACCATGTGTTTTACAGAGCATTTATGTTCTAAAGATTCTGACTGCTCTATACCCAGGGAGGTTTGGGTAGATCAAGGTCTTGCATTTTGCTGTGCTCTTCTTCCTTTAAGAAAATATGTTGAGATAATACCTGCATGCTGCTAAAACCTTCTTCCACTAATATCCTGCACTCCAAAAGAGTCCAGGACTCAAGCACATAAACTGACAGATTCTCCATTACTTATTGCACTTTATGAGAACATCAGATTTTTGTTACTAGGAGAACAACCGAGACTGTGACAGATGATCTTTGCCAAGACTGGTCAGAGAAGACTACTCCCTTGCTGAGGTTTTTTTTTCTATTGTTATTAGCTCCAGGGATGGCTTTTTGGACTACATTTTAATCTTGCTTTATGCACAACACCTTATATTATATAAATAGTCCATGCCTGATGGTTGGCTACAGGGGCTCAAAAGACTGGAACTGACACCGGACATTATCTGCAAAAACTTTTTCTAAGACTTAATTATTCCAAGCCACTTTGTTTGTTGTATGAATTTGGCATCTTTATATATTTTAGAAATGGATTTGAAGAATCTTCAGGTTGTTTTTTTTATCAAATAACATTTGTAGTCAATGAGATGTATTATCTTGGTCACATGAAATTTTTGGAGTAGAGGTAAATTGCAGATTCTTCGAACATAGGCAGTAATGAACTAGGAAATAAATATCCAAGCCATTACCGTGTAGACAATGTGACTATTTAATAATTAAATAATTTGATAAATACACTTGAAAAACAAACAGCAAGTTACAAAGGACCATAAAATATATATGTATCTCGTACACACTAAGCGATTTCACCCATCTAATCTGTGGGTATCTTCAGAGTAAATTTCCATAAAGTAACACTTCCTTAATAAAATAAACCTAATTAATAATACACCAATCAGTCTTCGACTTCCTTGAGTCCATTTACATAATTTAAAATCAACGCCTCTTGTATCTTGTTTAAAAAACGTATGTAAAAAAGGTACAATGTGCCAGAATGTTTCATCCAAAATCGATTGTGTTATTGAATTACACATATTGTAAAATAATAAATATAATGTGATAAAAAATATATCTATATATAAATATA
Organism: Protopterus annectens; assembly: GCF_019279795.1. Taxonomy (NCBI): domain Eukaryota; kingdom Metazoa; phylum Chordata; order Ceratodontiformes; family Protopteridae; genus Protopterus; species Protopterus annectens. The sequence continues at coordinate 1,906,222,512 of NC_056725.1, forward strand.
TAACTATGTAACTGTAATAATACAATAATTATACTAAATATATAAAAAATATACAGAATATATAAAAATATTGGATATTATATAAATATGATATAAAAATACTATATATTAAATTTATTGTAAAATAAAATTAAAAAATCACAATATATCTTAGGTTTCTTGACAAAATCATAATTTTTTGGAAGGGAAAAGAGGAAGAAATTTTGGAATTTATAACCTTTCTGGATACTACAACCTCCTTGATTCACACATCATATTTACAAGAACAATTGTGAATATTTAGATATTTTATTTCAAATAAGAGAGGAAGGAATAGATTCTAATATATTTAGGAAAAAGACTTATTCAAATTCCTTTTTACATTATAATAGTTGTCATCCTTATTTTCAAAAAAGGAATTTAATGAAAGGTCAAATGGTCAGATTGTCTCGGATCATAAGTGATGACAATAACTTTAATAATGAGATCGAAAAGCTTATTGGAATGTTTTTAGATAGGGGTTACCCAATGCAATTACTTATGGAGACAAAAAAAGAAATATTGAAAGGAACCTTACTTTTAAACCCGTTTTAAAATTTGGGTATGACAACATTTCAAAAGAAAAAACAAACAACAAAAGAGAAGCACTTATTCTACCATTTAATGAAACTTCCGGTACAATAGTCAATATATTAAAGGAAGTATGGGTAAATGTGTTTAGTAACAAATTAGAAGTTCTAAATATTGTTGGCAACTACCCGAATGTTACATACAGTAAAGGAAAAAATCTAAAGGATTATTTTGAGAATAATAGTAATAAACAGTCTTACAATAATTCAAAAATGAGTAAATGTGGGTTATGTAAAACATCTAAATTCATCAATGACGGTCCTTATGTGGTGATACAGAATTATAATAGATCTATTAAATGTCCAGGTATGTGAATTGTAATACTAAAATGGTGGTATATTTAGCTACTTGTTTATCATGCCCAGCATTTTACGTACGAAAAACTATAAGAAAACTGAAAGACCATATAATGGAACATAATAGGGATATTAAAAACAAAAAAACTGCAAATTCTTTATATATATACACAGCACCAAATGTCAAGATTTTAGAAGGTTTATATTTTTTGTAATAGATAGGATCCCACACAATACAAATAAGGGAGGAGATGTGAACAATTTACTAGAAGCCAAAGAATGCTTATCGCAACTTAAACTTAATGCCAGTAACATGCCAGGAATTAATGAACATATTTCTATCTCCAGTATTTTAAAATATAAATCTTATATTTTTTAAAATCATCAATTATACATGAGATGCTGGTGTATATACACATATATACACAGTTTTTTAATTTTATTTTACAATAAATTTAATCTGGAAAAAAACTTGTTGATGTAACCAGCCTCTTTTTTAAACCGATTTTCACCTGGTTTGTTTTGGGTTTGGTCCCATAGGTTTTGCTACATGATATTCATCAGGTTGAAGTTAGTGTTATGCAGAATATTAATGGTGGCATTCTGAGTCCTGGAATTAATTATCTGCTGCTGTGGTTCAGTTCTGATCCAGATTTACTAGAGGAGGCCTAGAAGATGGCTATAACAAAAACAATGTGCACTGTTGCTACAGAATGTATACATTCTATGTCTAGTATTTGATTTGTGTGATGGTTTGATTCTGAGCTGTGTTGAGAGTAGTTAGGAATCTTATTTGGCATACAAATGGAGGAGAATGTATCTGCTAATAGATAAACTTAGATTGCTTGCTTACTGTTCTGCTTGCCTAATGAAAGTCTCACACAAGGAGGTTATACATGGTCTAGTGACAGTTTGGCTGCATCACACTGTCTGACAGCACTCTACCAAATTATATGTTAACTTGGCTTGTCTTATGACTTGCCACTTTACAGATGAGGTTGTGTTACACAAATGAATCTTTCATATGATTTGTCTGTCACATTGCAGCCTGTTTTGTGCTAATTTCCAGGACTTCTGATGGCCTGCATTTTGATATCGCCACTACCATAATATCATGAATGTGGTCTCATCGATGCATCCTGTAGTGTGAGTCCTGTTCTTATAAGGCTAGCTAAATCATGCATCATTTCATTAGGGTAAATTACTTTCCATACTGTATGCGTCTTGTTGGCTAGAGGATTTTTCCATCTTTATTGAAAGAAAAATTGTAACCCCTGTACCTAAAAGGCCTTCTTTTGATCTGGGCTTTTTGGGTTACACAGGGATAACACAGGAACAATGGTATATCAACCATAAGGGATTCCATTCTATCAACTATAAGGAGGTCTGCATCAAGCAAGGCATAATATATAATACCATGCAGTGCCCGTGATTTTCACACCTGGCATGTGTGTGACTTGTATCAATGATTTGCACAGAAGTGATTTTCTAGTTGGTAGGCACACACAATGCCACCCACAGAGTCCCTGATAGTCTATTCTCATGGTAGCAGACCACTCAAACATTGCAGTGCTGCAGACAAACAGCATCATAAAACATGTACTCAAATTGCTGAAGGTCCATTTCCTCTATTTGGATATACAAAATGTCACATGGCAGTATATTTTGGAGACCTACAGCAAGTTATTTTTGGTCTGCAACATGCTACATAACATACCTGTGACAGTAAGACAGAAAGGGTGAATTGTCATGCCCTGCTGCCTGTGCCCTGTCAAATTGTGCATCTCACCATGTAAGTCCCCTGCCATGCCCTATGTTGTGTTACCCCACACAGTCCAGCTGCATCCTTTCTGTGACTGCTACTCCTATCCATGCTTGTGTGGTCACTGCATTCATGAGGTCCCTTGCAAGTAGCCTTGTCTGATGCCAGTTTGTCTGTGCTTGACTACACTCTGACATACACTATATTCTAATCCTCTAAGTGACTTGGCATAATGCAACCTCCCAAAATTTGGTAGACACAGTTTTTGTCAAGCTAAAATGGACCTCATAGCATATTAATTATGCTACTAAGTGGTTTTCTGCAAGTATCTCTAAATCATGCCTAAAATGCAATGTGTTATCAGTTGTAGTTCCCAGCATGACTTTTGTATGCCCTTTTCTGTTCTGTGAGGGCAAGTATGATGCACACATGTAAATTTCATAGCAAAGCCTGGCAATCCACTGTCATTTCTCATCGTGCTATTGACCATTTGTATCATGTTTCCCTGCTGTACATCAATGTGCATCACTGTGTGTTCAGTACACATGGCTCTGCACCAGACTACCGTTTTTCTCCTGGATTAGTCCTATAAGGTGGACATGGCCCTAACAAGCATCATGTATGACAGGGCTCCCACATGGTGCAGTAGGGAGTGTATGATCTCCCAGTACCTGCTGCACAGGGACCATAGACAGCACCTCATGGAGGAGAATGAGGTCCCTCTTTCAAAGTTTGTGCCAGACTCCAGCTTGCCAGAGTGTTGAGTGGTGCTACTGGTATCACTAGCTCTGGTAAGCACTGCAGGAGCAAATAAAGTTATCTGCAGAAGTGCCAGACAAACCTTTTCTGTCAAGGTGAGGTGAAGAAGAGGCAAGGAAAGGAGAACTACCTTAGCATCGTAAGCATTCTATTCTTGTTTTGGCAATGTACCTTAGGCCTAAAACCTATAGCTGTAATTGTCTTATGTTATGAGGCATATTGTGAGCTAATTAATATTTGTTTTTTATTTTCCATTGGCCAGGTGATATAAGGGCTAACTATTGAAATGTCAGCATGCAAAATGCCAAGTGCTTACAAGCCAAAAAAAAAATCAGAAACACAGGAGAAGAGCGAATTTTGAAAATTGCTCTTCTCCTTTAAACTTCTTTAGCAGGGAGGGGCAAGCCCCTCTTCACTCCCCATGATGACGGCAAGCCCCCTACACCCCGAAAACTTATATATACCAACTCTAAGATCATCATACCTTGGAGAAAAGGGGATGTTCTGAGACAACTTCCCCTCTTAAGATTAGCCAGAGAGGTGACTAACATTTCGATAGGTCCACCTCTTGGTCGATCTGTTAAGCTCTCCTCACCACTCCCTCTCCTCCATCACCCTATTCTCCATTCTCTTGTGTCACTCATCATCTTATTTGTAGTCCAATCTGCCTTATAACCAGTAGTTCACTCTCTGTCAGTCTGTGTCTCTTCATGGTTGCCCCCCAACAGGTCACTACTACTCTTGTTAGTCTTTGTCTATATTATGTTTGCTTGTCCACTTTTGCTACTTTCACCTTAATGTCCAGCAGCAGCACTCTCCCTTACTACTTTCTCTTACCCTTCTTAAAATGATAAAAATGGGCACATATCTTCCCATCCTGTTGTTATTTCCCATTACTGTCCATGCTGTCTCCATCTTTCTGCCCCATTTATATGATAAAATGACTTAGTACTTTGCTATGGAGCCACACTGTGCTTCTGCAGTGCCACTGTCAGAGCTATGATGCACTTTGATACATGTGTGAATGTGTGTAGCATTAGGCATGCCACCTCGCTGATGTCTTCCCATGGGTCACGTGACTGATCAAAACATGGTCTTTCCAGCTGCATGGTTACTGTTGGCTGTGAAGTTTCATTATTCAACACTGTTCCTAGCATAACCTCATGCAAGGCTAATCCATGTCTGGCAAGGATGACCTAAATTCATATCTCTATTTAGTGCTGCATGGTCATATTAAGCTTTTTTTTTCTGAATAACTCCAATTATTGTGTTGAAACATTTACACACACACACACACACACACACACACACACACTGGAGACATACTATTGATTTTGGTGAAAACAGGCGAAATCTACATGCTGATTGTGAGTGCATTCATATTTCAGTGGAGCTCTTTATTCTAACTTAAATACTTTGAGGGACGTGTCTGAAAACAGTTTAGAAATATTTTGTTATGCTTCAACAGCCTTTTTAAAAATGACTTCATCTTTCGCTTGGACATCTAAACAACAAATCTCATTCATCTAAGCAACTTTACCAATTTTGCCCAAACAATAGCTGATCATAAATAATATTTTCTAAACATAAAACTTTGTTTTGTACAGATCACATTTAGTATATTATTATCAATGTAAATCAAGTATTACAGATTGTATAAAATAAAGTTCAGTTGTTTCATTTTTTCGCAGTCCAAGTCATTTACACATTTTTATTCAATATAAACTTTGGCTCTAGATGACTGCCACTGGTGAAGTGACACCCTGACCCCATATAAAAAAAATTGGAAAAAAGGGGTCATTGATGGATGGGTGAATGGATGGGTGGATGGGTGCATGGATGGAAGGATATAAGGTATATATAAGGTAATGACAGTAATAACACCCACATCATATTACATTTTTGAACTCATCATGAAGAAGAGCTATTTGTACCTTAAAGAACTGTATGCTGTGCTCAATACAAGTATTATATAACACATAAAATGCTCAGTAACTTTTTCAAAGGGTCAGCAAAAGCTAAAATTTAAAGACCTCCTACAATTACTGATTGAAAGACAAGGCATTGAAGATATATGTGCTTTTTTGACCTCAAGTCACTTTGCTGAAATTCCGTTAACATCGTCTTACAACTGTGGCTCAACACAAAAGAATCTGTATGATTCTGAGTTTATAGTGGCCTTTCTCAAATAGTGTCATACTATGAAAGGCTTGGCAGAGAGTAAGAGCTTGCTTGAAATAAGGCTACTAAATGGCTTTGATGGTACTTAAAAGCTGCAATTTTCAGGCAAAACATCTGTGGGAACATTTCAAAGTACTTGAATTTACAAAGAATGTGCATAAATGAAGGGTGACCTGTATTGCAGTGCTGAAATTGCTGAATTTTTCTATTCTATGATAGCTACTTATATCTGTCCTCCCTGACATAATGCTAGTATTGGTGCAGTTTTCAAGTACTTATGGGTTGCATTAAAAGTGGAAATGTACTCTGCAGTGTCAACCTTTATTTCCTGTGGATGATAATTCTGTACATCATTTACTGCCATAATGGCATTTACTCTTGTGCAGACCTGAGGCATTTTTTTGCAATAGAACATACATGAGCAATTAAAGTGTTGCGAGAACAGATTGTTCCCTTACAATGAAATATTTCATTAACAGAAAATGGAAAACATAGAATAAGATTGTAATGCATTTTACTATAAGCCCATCACATTTTGTTATTGTAGACTCAGCAAGTAATCAAAGGAAGCTTCAACTAAAATACATGTTCTGCATTTATATTACTGACATATAAGTGCATCTTCCATTTTAAATGCAGAGATTTCAAAAGGAAACAGATTAACAACTTTAGATAATATTCATCAAACAATTTTCTTGATAATACTGATGCAGGACATAACTTCATAAGTGCATATTGTTTCTTCTTTTATTATGTAATGTTAAGCAGGAAGATCTTCTCTAACAAGGTCAGTGCATATCTTTCTGGTACGTTAAAAGCAATGATTTTGTTTAAAACCTAATACTGCATAAATCCAAAAAGCTAGGGTGGGGTGAAGGAGGTAGCTGTATCAGGTCCAAGATGTTAGGGGGCATGATTGTGAGCACCCAGAATGCATTTTTTATCTTTTTTAATTTTTTTTTATGCTCCTCATGTCGGGATGACATGAGTAAGAGACAAAGATGACATGGTACTCCTCCTCTGGGAGTTCCTGTTAGAGAAGGGACACCAAAGTGGAGACTGACACTGGGAACCAGATGAGCCAGCTACCCAGTTTAGTGTTCTGTTGTTCTAAAGTGATAACATGTTATAAACAAATACATTCAGTCCATTGCAAACATACTCAGTCACCAGGGCAGTTGTATTTTCTACAGTTTTACATCGTGTTCCATTTTGTAAATGTATGGATCTACTTTGTTTCTTCGAAAACACATTTGGTTGAAAGTCAGTTTCCCCAGCACACTTCACTGAAAGCTCACTTCATTGAAAACTCATACATGGCCTTTTCCCCACTGTAGTGCAACCCTGGAGTTGGAATATTAAGTAAGGGGGAGTACGGGTGGCACAGCCCCCAACAATGGGTGGTGTGGGGGGCAAATCCCCCCACCTATGCTAAATGTTTTAAACCATACACATGTATACTTCCAAGTTAAATAAATAACTCTTTCCAAAAGACAATTTATAACCAAACTCCTCCCCGCTTACTTAATATTCTAACTCCAGCATTGCACTACAGTGAGGAAAAGGCCATGTATGACTTTCAACAAAATGAGTTTTCGATGAAGTGAGCTTTCAGTGAAGTGTGCTGGGGAAACTGGGGAAACTGACTTTCGACCAAATGTGTTTTCGGCAAGAAGAAGTAGACCCATATATGTGCTTAGCATGAGTGTACAAGGGATTTGCAGCTCACAAACTACTATAATCACTTTCACACTCACTTTACCATCCCCAGCACACCAAATCTACCATCCGCAACAAAATATCACCCCTGTAAAACCACAAAACTTAATCCTAAAGACAAAGACTATATAAAACTTATAAACAAACTCCTAAAGCTAAGAGTATCTTGTCATTATAACTTTATAATACATGGAGACATTCATCCCAACCTTGGCCTATCCACCCTGGCCCACCCACACCCAATAACCCTCACTTCCCTACCACAACCCCCACAGTCAAACTACCCCTTTCTACTTCCACTAGTTCTCTCCTAGCATTTCACCTGAATATTTGAAGTATTAACAATAAGATTCACAACCTACACACCCTCCTAGCAACCCACTCCCCAGACATTATGTGCCTTACGGAAACCTGGCTAAAACCTAGTACTACTGATAATGAGATATTACCTCTGGGATACAATATTCACTGGTTAGACTGCACTACAAAGAAAGGAGGTGGGATAGTAGTCCTATACAAAAATACTCTAACTGTTAATAGAGAAGCCATTCAGCCACCCCAATTCAGTAATGTAGAACTCCTCATAACCAAACTACAGATCAATCATAACAAATGCTTGAACATCATCTGTGCATATATTCCAGCAGGCAACAACTTGAATACTCTGGAGGATATCCTTCACTGGTTATCCACTACCTATCCCTAAGAAGCAATAGTTCTTGGTGACTTCAACACCGACTGGCACCCCTGCTCCTCCGAACCCCCCCTCACCCCAATAAGCTTATCTGGGTTTAAACAGACCATAACCTCTCCAACCAGGATAAACAAACCGACCAATAGGGAAAGCATCCTAGACCGGATCCTAGTTAATAACCAACCCCAACAATACACAGCTGGCACTTTCTTTGATGACCTTAGTGACCATCTACTAACCTATATCATAAAACATAAGGCAGGAAACCCCCACCAGACCAAATATACAACACTTAGAAATAAGAAAAGCTTTGATACTCCTATTTTCCTAAATGAACTAAAAGCAGTGGACTGGTCAAAACTAAAATATCTACCACTAGAAGAGGCTATAGCTTATTTCAACACTAAATTCCTAAGCATTCTTGATTCCCATGCTCCAGCATGTAGGATAAAATCTAGATCAAATAGAGCACCATGGCTCACAAAGGATACCAAATCTAAAATCAAAACTAGAAACAAAGCCTGGGCCAGCTGGAAATCAACTAAAGACCCACTTGACCATTTAAAATATAGTCAACTCAGGAACGATACAAAAAAATCTATTTTACTAGACAAAAAAAGCTTTTACCAAAATCTCTTACAAAAACACCAAAACCACCCTCAAAAGTTCTGGGCAGGCCTAAATCAGCTTCTACATCCAGGTCATTCTACCACCCCAACCCCAGCTAACCACACACATAGCTCCCCTGAGACCAAAGCCGACGCTTATAATAACTTTTTCACTGAAACAATACAATCCCTAGCAAATCAACTAACCCCCACAAACATAAACCACATCCCTAACCAACCCAACAATCACCCCCAATTTAGCTTCCAACCGGTATCCACTAGTTTTATTAAAACACTTATAAAAAAACTAAAACCTACCACCCTCACTGCTGACCTCCTCCCTACAGAATACCAACAAATAGCGGCAGATGCCATTGCATATCCCATATCTATCCTAGTCAACAGAGCCTTATCCGAAAGTGCTATCCCCCTCCCTCTGGAAAATATCCCAAGTCATCCCACTCCACAAAGGTGAAAGTTCTACAGACATATCCAACTATAGACCCATTGCCATTCTTTCCCCTCTAGCTAAAATAATGGAGAAATGTGTACACAAGCAACTAATGCAATACCTTACACAGAATAAGTTACTATCTAACTCCCAGCATGGCTTCAGGCCAAACCATAGCACCACCTCGGCCCTCCTTTCCTTTACTAACACCATAAACCAAAATAGGAATAACAATAGGCTATCCTCCGCCCTCTTTCTTGACCTATCAAAAGCCTTCGACATGGTCAGCCATGACCTTCTCATTATCTCTCTAAAATCTATTTTCCTCAATAAGCACGCAATCCAGTGGTTTCAGTCCTACCTGACTGGTAGACAACAATTAGCATTATGGCAGGGCAAACTTTCCAGCCAGCTACCTCTCACACTTGATGTCCCTCAAGGCTCCATACTGGGTCCAGTACTCTTCTCTATTTTTATCAACAACCTTCATACTGCTATCCCTAAAGCTACCTGCATTCAATATGCAGATGATTCCACTCTGATCTGCTCAGCCACCTCCCCATCCAAACTGCAAACCCTAACCCAAAATGCATTCAACAATATTGAGAACTGGCTTGCCAACCAATGCCTACTGTTGAACCCCAATAAAACTAAACTTCTACTCTTCACCCCCACTAGCAGATCTGCCACACTTTCATTCTCTGTCACGTCTAACAATGGTACCACTATCTCCCCAGATCAACACACTAAGCTCCTAGGGGTTATCATAGACAATAATCTTAAATTTGATCTACAAGTCAACAAAACCATACAGACCATTAATAAAAAGCTTGGATCACTGTATAGGTTCATAGGTTCATAGGTTGGTACTAGGCTATCAGCCCTGGGGCCTATACAAGCCTAGCCATAACAATTCCCTGGCTATTTCTTCCCACACTATTTACTTCCCTGGACCCCTGTCTAGCAGGGCAACTGACGTGATCCCGGGGTGAATTTCCTTTCTCCCATCTAATCTTCAAGGTTCCTTTTGAAGAGAGCCAAAGAGGCACTCTGCTTGACATGTATGGACAATCTATTCCAGAGTCTGGGGAGTCTCTGGGTCAGGAACCTATCCCTCCAACATGTTTTGTTTATTGTGATGACAAGGTTTAGATCCCTGGAGGGTGTGGCTCTGAGGGATTGGGATTTCTTTAAGTGTAGCATGTCCAACAGCTCTGGGTTTGACATGGCCTTGTATGTTAAGCAGAGATCGCCTCTGAGTAGACGATATGCAACAGAGTATAGCTGTAGTTTTTTAAGGCAGTCAGGGTAGGGCATCTGCTTTAGGCCTGTGATTCTTTTAGTGAGGTATTTCTGCAGCCTTTTCAGTTGTTGCAGATGATTTGAGAGGTACATACCAAACGGGGCATTGCATTCTAAAATGGGTCTAATGAGGGATGAGTACAGTGGGACAATGACCTCCTTTTTTCTGGATGAAAAGCCCTTAGTGATGAGGTGTGCCACATAGAAGGATTTCCTGACTGTTGTGGCGATGTGGTTATCGAAGCTGAGACCACTGTTCACCTGTGTCCCTAAGTCTCTTATCACACTTTCGGTGTTTCGTGTACTGCCACCTATATGGTAATTCACGGGTACATGTTTTTTCCCAAAGGTGATAACTATACATTTCTTGGCATTGAGCTTGAGCCCATGGCTCCCAGTTTCAGTCATCTGCGAACTTTGTCAGCCAGAGTCCCTTAGTGTTGGCCTGTACTTCAGAGAAGTAGATGCCAAACAAGAGCAGTCCCAGGACTGAAGCCTGAGGTACTCCACTTGTCACTTGTCTGGAGTTGGATTTGGAGTTGGCTACTTTTACAGTGTGGGTTCTATCTGTAAGCCAGTTAGCAACCCATTGGGTGACATAGGGATTGATGCCCAGCTTAGTAAGTTTATCTATGATTCCAGAGTGGGGGGTGGTGTCAAAGGCCTTGGCAAGGTCTAAATAGGTTGTGTGGACCACCTTACCCTTGTCCATGGCTCTGGAGACTGATTCAAAGAAGTCAAATGTTCAGGAGACAAGATCTGCCCTTCATGAACCTAAACTGGGTGGGGTCCAGTGTTTGAAGGTTGCCAATGTCTTTGTTTATATGTTCCATGATAATACACTCCATGGCCTTGCAGATAAAGCTCGTCAGACTGATGGGACGGTAGTTTCCGAGATCCAAGGTGGATCCTCCCTTGTGGAGTGGGATAACTGTAGCTCTGCGCCACTCAGTGGGCACGAAACCTGAGGTGAGACTATGATTAAACATGACACTTAGGAGAGGTGCCAGTTCATATTGTAGTTCATGTAGTACACAGCCCGGGATGTCATCTGGTCCCATGGATGAGGTATTCTTAGCTTTGGAGAGTGCATTTTTACCTGTGTGGCCGTTATTACCAGAATTTGGCAATCTTCCGGTATTGAGATGGGCCATTTAGGGGGTGAGAGGGGGGGTGAAGTTGGCACTGAATTGATCTGCTAGGATATTGGCAATATCCTTGGGATCAGTATATTTAATGCCATTCTGTTGTAGCTCAGAGCAGATCTGAGCATTGCCATTTAGATTCTTGACATAGTTATAGAATGCCTTGTGGTTGTCTTTGGAATCTTTGGCAATTTTATTTTCGTAACTAGCATTGGAGGATTTTATGAGGGAACTCAGTTTCTTACTGAATCTGGTAAGGGAGTTTTTTGCATCCTGGGATTTTCCTCTTTTCTGCAACAGTTTCTTCCTTTTGTTGTAAAGTTTGTTTATGGCAGGGGACCACCAGATTGGCTTCCTTTTTTTGGATGAGAGCATCTTGGTTCTATTTGGGATGGCACGATTCATGCATGAGTGGATGTGCTCGTACAGTGCCTTAGTGTAGGATTCAGCAGTTGAACTTTCAGTTCCCATCTGCATGGGTGTCAAGAAGTTTGTCACTTCTGACTTGAGTAGCTTGAAGTTGGCTTTGGAGAAGTTTTTTATGGAGGTTTCCTTACTGGGGGGTGGGGGTGGGATGTGGATGTTAAGGGTGATTAGCTTATGGTCAGACCTGACTAACGAGGGGGTGACCATAGGTGTGGAGCATCAATTTCCCATGTTGGTAATGACCAGGTCTAGGATATTGGAGCCCCTGGTGGGACTATGGATTAGTTGATCCAGAGAGTTGGAATTTATGAATTCCAAGAACCGTTGGGCAAAGGTGTTGGTACATGAGTAGTTTTCCCAGTTAACAGCAGGGTAGTTAAAATCACCCAGTATTAGGGTGTTTGGTTCTATCTTAATATTTTCCAATATGTTTAGAAAAGTGTAGTGAGAATCTTGGGGTATGTTGGGGGGATCTGTAGCAAGCCACAATTTGGATTGCAGTCTTACCTAGTGTTAGTTGCACCTGGAGAATTTCACACGCATTGTGTTGGGCAACTAGCCTGGTGGTGTGAATATCCTTGGTGAATATTGACACTCCTCCACCTTTAGTGTTTCGGTCCTGGTTTGGTGGCTGAAAACTGTGGTAAGAGTTGTAGCCTGGTATTGCAGGGATGCTCTCTGGAGCCTTGAACCAGGTCTCAGTTACTGCACAGATATCGATGTTCTCCATTTTTAGGAGTGCCTCGAGAGAGTGCATTTTGAGGTTTAGACTTCTAGCATTGAGTAGTATTACCTTCAGATTTTGCATGCTTGTACCTGCTACGGTGGTGGTTTTGTCCTTTGAACTTTGCCTAAAAAAGGCACTATAGGGGTGGCAAGAGCCTTAGCCAGTAACCTGAATCCCAGGGGTGACAGGTGCAGACCATCTCTGGCAAAGCATCATGGTCTGTTGATCATGTCGTCCCAGGCAGACAGATACTGGATCCCCTTTGAATGACGCCAGAAGCTTAACCAATTGTTGAAGCGAATCATTTTGTCCTTATATTGTGGTATCATTCTGGGCGAAGGCAGGATGCTACTCAGGGCTAGGGTCATACCTGCCTGGGCCACATGATCTGAGAGCTCTTCCATGTCTCTTTTCATGTAGTCCAGGGAGGTACGTCTCAAGTCATTCACTCCAACATGGACAATGACAGAGTCATATTTGTACTTGTTGTGGAGTGACTTCAGTGCATGCGTTATGTGGTGGATCCTGGCACCCGATAGGCAGCTGACTGTAATTTTCTCCTTGTTCAACCCGGTGAGTGGGACATCAGTGTGCTGGACTATAGAGTCACCTATGACTAAAGTGTTAGGTACGTTGTCTTGCCTTGCTGGGTGGCACACTGGTGTAGTGAACTATGTGACACTTTGGTTGTGATTGGTGTTTGTTTGCATTTCAGCTTCAGAGATCCTTGTTGCTTGGGCAGGTTACAGTTAAGGGCCTCTGCATATGTGAATTTAGTGCTGCTATATGTAGGTGTTGGTGGTGTGGGTTTAGAAGGGCTATGTGTTGCTTGAGGTGTAGTGTGCATGTTAACCTTCTCCTCTTGACTGTCTAGCACAATCTTGAGTGAGCTTTGCTTCCATTTTGGCTATGTAAGTGCATCTCTCACAGGTTGTAGTGTTGGGTGGTATGAGGAGAGGATTGTCTGTGTACATGAGGCAATTGCTGCATTGCCCCAGTATGCCCAGATTCACCAGGTGGGCAGGAAAAATCACCGGAAGCTGACCCTTGGACATGCCTGGTTTGGTGCTTTTTTTTTTTTTGTAAGAAAGTACAGGAGCTGTTTTCCCTTACCTTAACAATGTACTTTGCAATTATAGGCTGTTTAGTGCCTACTATTAATTTCTCCTTATTAACAAGGAGAGTTGAGTGCTTGTTTCAGTTTAAGGCTTCCTAGTGCTTTCCAGCAGGTATTAGAGTAAGTGCTAGTCACAGGGATGCTTAAAGGTAAGATGAAAAAAAAATGCACACTGCAGTGTGCACTAGATAAGTTAGATGTGAAAGTAGGTAACTTAAGTTTTACCTGTTTAAAAAGTTAAGGTTTAGTGGAGAGTTACTATTTTTAAAACAGCAAGATGGATTGAAAGGGGTAGTCACTTTTGTATTCTGGTAGTATGGAATACAGTAGGGTGGCCAATAAATTTAAATAGTTGAATGGGAGGGATTTCAAAAATTATGATTTTGTGATTACTCACACAAACCAGTGAAAGTAGAGAGGAAATGAGATATATGGTCAGATTAACATAAGAGGCAGGCAACTAGAAAAATAGAAATAGAAACAAAACATTTTTAACCCCACTGGCTAGGACTGCAATCGCCCAGTCACACCTACTCTCTACTCGTCTGTATGCCTCGCTGGTACTCTCAAACCTCAACAAATCGGAACTAGGTAAGATCTCCCATAACTACAACCATATTGTCAAATTCGCCACTGGCTCCATTTATAGAACCCACCACTACCAGAAACTTAAACAACTAGAGTGGCTAAAACTGCCCAGTCTAATTCAATTCAATCAACTCTTAATAATGCACAACATTTCGTACCACACTGAGGATACCCACTCAATTTTAAATATCATTAAGCCCTATAACAACTTGAGATCCCTGCAATCAGCCAACAAACTACTCGTCCAAACCCACAAAGCTAACAATGCTGCTGGTGAATCCCTGTTTGCCAACTTTGTTGACAAAACCTGGAATTCGTTGCCAAATCATATAACCCTACAATCCTCCATAGGTCTATTCAAAAATAACCTCAAACAGTATCTCAAAATGAACTGGCTTTGCCCGTGTACCAACCCTGGTTAAGTTAAATACTGAAAGGATAATATCTAAATATCGTACAGGTAACTACTTCACCAAGCTCTTTATGCTATCTAATGTCTCCTGCCTTTAATTGTGTCTTGACCATGCGAATTGTGTGTCCCTATTAGGGAACACCACGAACCATTGAACATAATCACTTTGTTTCTATTCTTTGTTGTATATGTTGTTTTATACTTTGTTTTATACTTTTAAATGTTATCTATGTAATTTTGTCTATTTGGAGCTTTTCTCCCCGGGCCTCTGCTGAAAATGGACATGTATCCAGTCGGACTATCCCGGTAACAAATGTAAAATAAATAAATAATAAAAATAAATATAAAAGAACATGTGCAAATTATGCAAATGTCACCAGGCAGTATATGATAACAAGGCCAGTTTACAAGACTATATGAATCAAAAGCAGTGTATACTAGTTTACAACAAAATGATTGCCAGCTAAACATACCATGTTGAAAGTTCCCCTAATAGTTAAATGCTGCCACATTTTAAATTTCATAAGAAACAAAACATGACCACGTTACTGTTGCACTGAATTAAGTAACTATACAAAGGGTGAGACAACAGCTCATGCAGTATAATCACAGGCAGTAGAAAAACTGCCTATGGAAAATCAGGGCCAGGTCTTTATCACCGATATAGAAGAAGATCCTAAACCGATACAGAGTATAAAGGGAGCTACATACTGGTCTCAGACTGGCAATACCATTGGACAGGAAGTTATCCATAGACTCATGCACCTTGGCTACAGGCACCATACAAATGTTGGCTGGCGCCACTGTCAGAATATCATTAGTCTTAGAGCCTGTGACATTGAATACCTTTCTACAAACTATGGACGAAAATATTAATAAATACCTGAGATTCTCTAGAACGAATGCTGGAGGGATTGGCTTTGGGAAGATGGGAGTGGGAAGCTGACACCTTCTAGCCCATCTTGTGTGGGAAAGAGGCAGCTCAGCTTGTTGAATTAGTGACACTTGTAGGAGTGCAGGTGTGTCTTTAAGGGCACACAGCCTAACATATCCTCACTGCATGGTGGTGAGTATGCATGGTGGTGCACAAGCACCTCCCACGAAGCAGCAACTATGGAGTTAACAACCTGACAAGAAGGTTGGGATAGGACAATCTGCAGGATTTACAGACTAAGGAGCAAATGAGTCTCAGAGCTCATTCTTAAATGAAGTGATGGAGGAATGAATAGTTCATTTGTATGCAAGAAGGGGAAGATAGCTGTTTTTGTGAATCAAAGAAAAAACAAATATCAGGGGCACATCGCTAACATCACTCATTTATGGCACTTCTCATATGGTTGACAATATACTCATAGCATTTGGCAACCGATATTGCAGACATATAATAATACAAGGACTTATGGGTCCTGATAGACAGTGGTACATAAGCCACAAGGGTGCTGCCATGTCTTCAGTGCTGTGAAAAATTAAAGCACTGCAATTAATCTGTATGAGATGGCCAAGCAAATCTCCAAACATTGATAGTTTATGATAAAATGAAAAGGATACATGCAATAGGGGTGTTGAACAGAAGATAAGGTTGTTTCATAGGATTTAAGTAAAATACACAAACAAAGACAGGTTCAAACAAATAAAGACACTTTAATGTATGAATTGCATTTGAAAACATTTTCACAGCAACACTAATAAAAACAATTTCCTGAATACAGAATCTTATTTTTCAAAAATGGTTAAAAATTCATATCGAAACAGAAAGGAAATGGACTAAAGAGTGAAAGCTGCATAGTTTTTGTATAATTTATCACTATGTGTCCTAATATATCCTTCCTGATTCACATCTTAAACAATGGCTGTTCTGTGCTCCCTGATTTTCACCAGTCAGGGGCATCTAGTCATTCTTTAAAAGGGGAAAATCTGCCAGAGATCTATCATATCTTCTCACTGACAGCAGCCATGTGTGTTTAGCCATGAGGCTCATGCTGGAAAACTACTGGTCTTTAGGCTATGCTGCTTAGAAATGTTTATGTTAAAATTTTAAACCTAAGAGAATAACAGGAAGCTAGATTATTTATTGGGAAATATCTGTTTAGCTGTTGAAATATTTTGTATTTGTAAATAGAAATAAAAAGACAAGACCTCAGAACATGAGACTGCAAGCTGCCATTTTCATAAATTTTTACCTTTAGCCTGTACTTTACTTTACAGTAAATCAGGCTGTGTGTCATATGTGTGGGACTTTATTAGAAGTTACAACTATATTTTCAAATATGCATGTGTTGTATAATACACCTCCACTACCGGGAGCAAAACAAGTGAAAGGGACAGACAGAAAAAAAACCCCATCAAACTAGAATACTTAGGTGATCATTTGGACAAAACTAAATCTGTTACCGAAGAATTCAAATGTAAGAAAAAACAGACCACATTCAAAAGCGACTTTTCAGATTTAAGCACTTTCGTTCACTTCTTTATTTTGTTAAATGTCAAACTTCTTCAGAAATCTGGATTCCAACAATTAATTTCAAGTTAAATAGGTAAGTATGATAAAGTAGTCATGATTGTCAGGTGAATGGGGTGTGCTAATAGAAGAAGGAGGTCTCATATAATTCATTTACCTGTTCCATTTAAGAATACATTTAATATTGAGACTGCCATTCAGGCCAGGTTGTGTGTCAGCTCTAAGTTCTATTTGCCTCTTTAGTTCTTCAACTTCAAGGGAGCATATTTGTCTCCCCTGAAAATGTGGACACCCTCTCTAAAACTAGAAACTTAAAATCAGTGAAAGAGTGGCACTGGGTAATATTTCTAGCAATAGCATTGCTGGTGTCCGCTCAGCGTATGGCTTGGTAGTGTTCTTTAATTCTGTCATTAAGATGGCGGGTGGTTTTACCTGCATAGAAGGATCTGCATTTGGAGCAAAGTCCCAGGTATACTACTTTCATGGACAGGCAGTTGTAGCATTCATGGAAGCAGATCTGGGTTCTGCAGGATTCAAGTGTTAGGCTGCTTCCAGTGAGAATGCATTTGCAGCAACAGCAGTGTCTATACAAATACGTGCCAGGTGGGTCATCCATCAGATCATTCATTTCCAGAAAGGTTCTAATGGATCTTGTCCTTTTGTAGTAGAAGGCTGGTTGGCCTCTGAAGGTTTTGGTTAGGTGTGGGCTGCTTTGGATAATATTCCAGTTGTTGTGCGGGGATATTTCTGATGTTCTCCATATCAATTGAGATGGGTAGAGGAAATCTCAGCTGTTTACTGTTATTGTTGTTGTTGGTCTGGTTGCTGAAGCTGAATTTTAAAATGGGGAGATGGCATGTATATCTGTGGTCTGCCACCTGGTTAAGACAATCATGCACTGGGTCTGGGGGGTAGTGACGTTGGATGAAGAGGTGTTTTAACAATTCACATTCTGATCTGAATGCATGCTCTTCACTGATAAGGTGGCTAAGCCTCACAAATTGCCCTTTCACAATGATTCTCTTCATGAAGCATGGGTGTTGGCTATTGAAGTCCAGGTAGTTATTTCTAAATGTGGACTTCCTATGGATAGTGGAGGAGAAACATAGGTAACCGTCTCCTATTGTGAGGGTAATGTCCAGGAAGTTGGCTTTTGTGTCCAAGTCTGAAACTGTGAAGGTTAAGAAGTTAACACTGTTGCAAAAATCTTTAATAAAAGAGTTGAGCTCTCCAGAGAGACCACTCCATAAAAGGATGATGTCATCAGTGTGCTCCCTGTAGAATTTAGCATGGTGTTAGCTTGGTCAGGGTGTCTGTCTTCCATGAACAAAGGACAAGACTAGCGTACATGGGTGCCATTTTGGTGCCCATGTCCACCCCTTTTAATTGGTGGTAGAGGGAATTTTCAAATTTGAAAAAATTATTCTCTAGTACAAGCCTTATAATGGAGCTGAATGTGGAGAGACTTTGTTAGTCCCAGCCAGTATGGGGCATCAGGTATTTTTCAACAAAGTTGATGTCTTCATTGTGGGAAATGCTTGTGTAGAGGGCCACTATGTTGAGCATGACAAGGATCAACTCATTGAGGAGGTTCCCTTGCTGAAGGAGGAAGATTTGGTTAAGGAACTCTGAGGAACTTATTAGGAAAAACCTCGAGCCTTGGACTATAGGATTAAGATTAGTGTCCAAAAGTTCAGAAATAAACTTTGTTTTGGTTCTTTTGGATGAGACAATATGTCTGAGAGGGGGATTGGACTTGTCTTTGTGGATCTTTGGGATCCCAAAGAGCTTACCCACATCAGGCGATTCTACTTTCATAAAATCAAATTCAAGACTGGAGATCTGTCCTTTTCTAAATAAGTCTCTGAGAGCCTGGTCAATTTGCTGGAATTAAAGGAGTATCTCACCTTTGGAAATGGGGCAGTAGCTCTCATCATTTGAGAGCGCAATAAGCATTTTGGACATGTAGTCATTGTGATCTATGACTACCATGCCCACCCCTTTATCAGCTTTCATCATTTTCAGTTGAGCAAAATGGCTTAAAATGCAGAGATCTTCAGCTTCCCCTTCAACAGGTTAAACCATTTGGACTTGGGTTTCAGACTGAGGGAAGTCCTGATGTCACCCTCGTGCACCTTGGACAAAATGTTAAGGGTAGTGTTAAGGATGATATTAAAGGCGCTTCTTCTTTTTAGGAGGGGAGGAACATCTCCATCCTCAGAGTCTGACCTGAAAGACCAGCGAGAGAGAGCCCAGGGAGGGGAAAGGGGGATGTCCTCTGGATGGTTCAGTCTCCTGCAGACAAGGTTGTCAGGGTCCCTAAGGTCCCTATCCTAATTAGACCACTGTTAGTACTTCTTGGGGCTCCTTGTCATCTGCACCTGTACTGAATGTATCAAGGTGAGGGTTGGTGCTGATCCCAGCACTGTCTATTTCATCTGTGGTGGAAGTACTGTTTGCACTGACCAGAACTCACCCCCTTCTAACAAATTGCCTAGAGAAATCCTTCCCAGTAACAGCAGTACTTTCAAGATTATCTAATGACTTGACATACATTTCAGTAGGAGTAACAGCAATTCTATCAGTTATCTAATGAAAATGTGAGTATCTCAGTATACTGATAGTTGGCATCTGTTTTAGCACATTGATCAGCACAATCAGAAGCAGCACATGTATCAGCTACTAAAGAATGGTTTCCAATCGTATCAGCTAGAGTCACATTGTTAATCGCCAAGCCCGGTGCTAGTGCATTAGGGTCAATCAACACATCATTAGCCACATTAGCAACAATCAAATAATTTTCACTGGAAACAACTGTGTAAGAAACATTAATAGACTCTAAATTAGTGTCAGAGTCCAAAACTGATAGTTAAAATTGACAGTATCAGAATTACCAACAGAATTAACAACGTTTGAGGTATTGAAAGAACTTTCATTATCTTGACCATCAGAGTAACTCATAGACAGGTTAGTGTTTCTGACTGATGGATCACTGAGATTGAACTTAAAGTTATTCTGGTAGAAACCCTGTTTCAGGTTTAGTTTCCAACAGAACAGTTTGAGGTCCAAAATTACATCTGTAGTTTTTGCCCTTTGTGAGGGAATGAAGTTAAAACCTTTCCTCAACATTGACAGTGTGTCTGAGTCCAGCGCTGACTTGAGAGGTTGAATATGGTCTCTGATAGTGGGAAAGTACCAGGTCCTGTGCACCTCTCATCCTCTCATTCTTGGTCAATAGTGGTGTCTCCCACATGTTCAGCTGGTCAACCGTGTTCAGCTTTGGCCCCTGCCTCTGTTCCTTCCCCTGCCTCTCCCCATGCCTCTGCTCCTGCTCAGACCACTGTCACCCTGGTTGTTGTATTCTTGTAAGTCCAGGGCTTGGGCTAAAAAATAGTCTGCTTCCTCACTGATTTCATGATCCTAAGCCTCCATTTTTCCATTAGTTTGTACATGGGGGGGGGGGTGTTGTGCAGATCTCAGTGAGGGGGGGGGCTACTGTCCCTGACATTGGTGGATTCTCTGTTTCTGGTGGGAAGAGGTTGGCAGTATGGTGTGGTCCCCCTTTTCTAGGGACCATTTACATTAGGTAGGGGTTTGGGAGCATCTTCTCCTCTGGGAGTATTAAGTCGAGACAGTATGGCCACATCAGGTCCTTGGAGGTGGGAGTCGATCGGCGGTCTCATTGTTGGCCCCTTTAGTTTGTTTGGGTAGGATCTTTGCTCTGGATTCCAAATGAGAAAAGCAGTGTTGTTGTGGTATTGCAGAAAAAAAAGTACACATAGGCAAAACAACAGAAAGATGCAGGCAAGCTGCAGTTTTCATTGTGTAATATCTTTGAACCTCCTTGACAGTAAGAATAATTCTTCCAAGTAGCAGGTTATAGAGGTAGATTCTAGTGTGCAAAAGCTTGATAAAGCAGTATCTTTCACTGACTTTGTTTTGTAGGAGTCCATTTTTAGAATTTCTAAGGGTATAAAGAGGAAGACAGTAATCAAGCTATGGAATGAATATATTTTTGGTTATGTAATAGCAACTGCCTGAGGTATGGAGATGTGTTATCTTATTTGATAGTTTTATTTGTTTGGGTATTTTATAGACCATTTCTACTTATTGATTTATTTATTTATGTACATATGCATTTATTTAAATTTGCTAACTTGGTAAGAGCACTAATCAAAATGGACTATTTTCAGGCTCAGCCAAGGAAACAATACAGAGCTAAACAAAAGGTGAAGAATTTACACCAAAATTAGTGCATAGTCAAATAAGAAATGCATGATAAAATGTGGATAGCCATATAGAAAGTATATGTCTTGAAGAATATACAGTAAAGTCTACTTGTTATGTACATAGTAAATAAACATGAAGCCATTAAACCGGAAATAGATTAGTGTAAAACCTCAGCATAAGCATCCTGTTGAAGCAGCTGCCTTTAGCAACATCTAATACTAGGGATTTTCAGAGAAGTAGTGTGTTTTACTGACAA
Source organism: Protopterus annectens (assembly GCF_019279795.1). Classification (NCBI taxonomy): domain Eukaryota; kingdom Metazoa; phylum Chordata; order Ceratodontiformes; family Protopteridae; genus Protopterus; species Protopterus annectens. The sequence continues at coordinate 1,906,244,252 of NC_056725.1, forward strand.
GTGTGAAGTGTTCTGAGTGCATAGAAGCTGTTTCTCATGTTAATATGTTGTTTTTTGAGGATGTTAGAGAGAGGCCCTATTACCTTTGTTGTTGCATCATTTGCACTTTGTTTGGTTAAAGAGATGAATTTTGATTTTTTTTTCCTGAAAATGTGTACTCAGTTTGTTCTAGTCTAGTGAAGGGGGTAAAAAAGTCTGGGGTTGGAGGAGGTGGACAAAGACAATGACTGCAGGGTGTATGGCATTTGTTGCTATCAAAGAATGAGAAGGATTGCAAGTTGTTGAGTTTGAAAAACATAGAACCAAGGAGCAGTGTAATTCTTTATGGAATGGGTAGCCATTTTGATTTAGGTGGTGGTGAGTCAGTAGATTTCTATCTTGGTGGCTAGAGTTACAAACCTGCAGATGATATTGATGATGGTTTGAAGTGGGGCGATGTTTCTTTTTGAAGTGGAAGTAATTAATGTAAGCCTATACTCAAGCTGTGATAAGATAACTCCTTTATCTGTGGTGACCCTAAATTGAGGAAATGGGAAGTATGAGATTTTTTCCCCAAAAGAGAAGTTTATTGACATTATCTTGTGTAATTTATTTGTTATGCCAAAAGTTGAGGATTGGGATTAGCTAGATAAGAAAGCATATGTATAGGATCATAGGATCATAGGAAGTTACTAGGCTATTGGCCCTGTGGCCCTTACAAGCCAAGCCAAGAATTAGCCAATGTTCAGATAAATCAGCACCCGATGCTCCTGTCTAGCAGGTATATAGGTAGAATCCCAGAGGTGTATTTTCTGCTTCCCATCCAGTTATCCAGGTTGCACTTAAAAAGGGTTAATGAGGTACTCTGCTTGACATGGAAAGGGAGTCTATTCCACAGAAGGGGGAGTCTCTGGGACACAAATTTGTCCCACCAACAAGTTCTATTGATGTCACAGACCAGGTTGAGGTTGCGCATGTGGGTTACTCGAGTGGAGCTTGACATATGGTATGCAGCAGTCCCATTAAGGTGGGGTCTAAGATTGCTTTGTATGCAAAACAGAGGTCACTTCTGAGGAGTTTGAAGGAGAGTGAGTAGAGGGACAGGGACTTTAGCCCATTTGTGTAGGGTAGATGTTTGAGACTCTGGATTCCCCTGGTGAGGAACCTCTGTGGTCTCTCCAGCTGCTGCATGTGCTTTGTGAGGAACATGCTGAAAGGGGCATTTTACTCAATAATGGGTCTTATAAGGGACGAATACAGGGATGTTATGAACTCCTTGTCCATGGATGAGATACCCTTCTTAATAAGGTGGGCTATGTAGAAAGTTTTCCATACAATGGAGGGAATAAGGTGGTCAAAAGTCAGTTTGCTCTCAACCTGGGTGCCCAGGACCATCACAACTGGTTGCATGCTTAGGACCTTGTTATTAATGTGCTAATTTATGGGGACGTCTCTCTCCCCAAAGGAGATGCTAATGCATTTTTTGGCATTCAGTTTGAGGCCATGTTTCTGGCACCAGTTATTTGTTTGGGTGAGAACATCTTGGAGGATGTCCACATCACTAGGGGAACTGATGACAGCACCCAGCTTGCAGTCATTTCCACACTTGGTCAAGCATAGCCCACTGGTTCTGGTTTTGGAATGCACCACAGAAAAGTATATCCCAAACTACAGTAGCCGCAAGACCGATCCCTGGTGTAAACCACTTGTTACAGGTCTATTGCTTGAGTTGTCACCCCCAGTTTTGACTAGGTGGGTTCTATCAGTGAGCCAGTGTGCTACCCATCTGGTAACATATGGCTTGATGCCTAGTTGAGAGAGTTTATTTATTATACCCGAATGGAAAATAGTATTGAAGGCTTTGGCCAGTTCAAGATAGGCAGTATGCACCATCTTTCTCTCATCCATGGTTTTGGTGACTGTCTCAAAGAAGTCAACCGAATTTAACAGGCATGACCTCCCCTTGACAAAACCAAACTGTGTGGGATCAAGTGTTTAGAGATTGCCAATGTCCTTGTTAATGTGGTCCATTATAATCCATTCCATGGCCTTGCAGATCAGGCTAGTTAGGCTGATGGATCTATAATTACCTGGATCGGTGGACACACCACCTTTGCGCAAAGGGATGACAGTGGCTGGGACAAAGCTGGTACTCAGGCTTCGGGTGAATATAGTGCTTACTGGTGCCACAAGTTCCTGCTTGAGTTAATGTAGGATGCAGCCTGGGTCCCATGGAGGCTATATTTTTTGCCTTTGAGAAGGCAGTGATGACTTGCTCCCTAGAGATAAGGGGGGGGGGTAGGTGCTGGGGATGTCCTGATTTACTGACTGGGGGACAAAGAGGTGAAGTTTTAAAGTAGCTGTTTGCCAGCAGGTTGGTTGTAACCACGGCATGTGTATATGTGGTGTCCTTGACCACCAGTTCTGAGCCAATCTGAGTGCTTCCTCTGAGATTGCTGACATATGTGAAGAAGGCTTTATGATTGTCTTTAGTAAATGTGGCCAGTTTGGACTCAAAGTCTGCTTTGGAGGATTTTACTAGTGCTCTTATTTGCTTGTTCAGGCTAAGGAGAGATTGCTTCCAGTAAGGTACCTGCTTCTTCTTGGTCCTGGACAGCAATTTTTTTCCTCTTATTATAGAGTTTATTTATTGCAGATGTCCAGTATACAGGTTTATTCTTCCTTGAGGAGGATATTTTTGTCCTGTCAAGTATTCCGGATTTTATGCAGCAGTATAAATGTTTGTATAGTACTTTGGTATAGGTTTGGACTTTTGTGCCATTTCTTACAGGGGGAGGGGGCTGTGAAGCTGTTTATACCTTCCCACAGGAAACTGTAATCAGCTTTGGAGAAGTTTTCATGTTTGAACGTAGCAAGAGAGGGGTTGGGGGAAATGGTAACTCTGAAAGTGACTGCTTTGTGGTCGGATCTTACCAGGGAGGATGACACTGTAGGGATGCTGCAGTGGTTACTCATGTTGGTTAATGCCAAGTCCAAGATATTATCACCTCTTGTGGGGGTGTCAACCAACTGGTCCAAGGCATATGCATTGAAAAAATCAAGGAATCTTTGGGCATTTGTGTTTTGGCATGAGTAGTTCTTCCAATCTATGGTTGGATAGTTAAAGTCACCCAGGATCAGGGTAAAGGATTGAATCTTGTTAGATTTGAAGAGGACCATATAGGTAGAGTGGGCATCTTGAGTCAAAGTTAGGGGACTGTAGCTAGCTATGAGTTGAATAGGGGTCTTGTCAACATTTAACTACACCTGGAGTGTCTTCTGTGTATCATAAAATTTGCCCAGCCTGGAGGTATGTATGTCTTTAATATATATTGAAACTCCACCTCCTTTTGCTTTGCTGCCCATGGTTTGGGGTCTGAATGTATGATAGGATGAGTAACCTGGTATTGCTGGGGTGCTCTCCAAAGCTTTATATCATGTTTCTCTGACTGCACAAAGGTCAGCATCTTCCAGGGTTAAGAATGCTTGCATGTACTGTATGTGAGGTCAATTTCAAGGGACTTTATTATGTATGATTGACAAACTGACAACGTGTTTTTGAAGCCCTGGAGAAGTTTTAAATAGCTTTATTTTATTTATTTATTTTTGGTGTAATTTTGTGTTGTTGTAGCCAGTTACTCAGATTTGAGAGGTCATTCTGGCAAATGCTGGAGATGAGTTAGATGGAGGGTTATGACCTGTAGATTACCATTTGGTCTGCATAAAGTATAATCCATAATGTGGAGAAGTTATATGGAAGCCCACTTATGCATAAGGAGAAGAAGATGGGAGAAAGAATTGATCACTGAGAAATGCCATTAGGAATGAGGGCTATAGGTCAGGAGGAAGGTCCAAGCTGCACACTGAACAAATACATTACTAGGAAGTTACTGAATGACTGAGTTACTTGTGGATTCATTCCAGCTTGCAAATGACAGAGTATTAGTAGGAGGGTGGCAGCAGTGTCAAGGCTTTAGATAGGTTTCTGAAGATAGTTTCTCTTTGGTTACTTTTTTTCCATGTTCTGCAGGATGGCATCTGTGACTGTGGAAAGTGCCATCATAGCACATCATTTGGACCAAAATCCATGCAGATGACAGGATTGGACTCTGTAAAATTGTATGTATTGGATGATCTGATTGTAAACTAGCTTTTCTAGTATTTTGCTTTGGATTGGAAGGATGGTGGGGTCGGAAGTCTGTGGCTGAGGAAGGATTGGATGTTTTAGTATATTTCTAACCTCAGCAAATTTCCATTGTTGAGGTATGATGTTTTGGGTGAGTCATAAGTGTAAAGGTGTTTGGGAGAAAGATGTGCTCTCTATCACAAAAAGTGATGGGTCAAGGGTGTAGTCCATTGTTGCTTGGAGATACCTAAAGAGATATGGTTAATTATTTTGATAATGTTTTTGGTGGCTGTGAGATTACAGTACATAGGCAGTGAGTCTATCAAAGGTATGGAAATAATATATATAAGTAAGAATGGTATAGGGTACTTACTCAGCACATGGGGGTATGGAGATAGTATATATACATACAGTACATGCACACACACACACACACACACACACACACACACACACACACACACACATATATATATATATATATATATATATATATATATTGAAAGAACCCCCAAACCAGTGATGCAGTCCACACAGATCCACAAAAACAAGCACTGATACTAATACCCAAGAAATATGTGTGACTGCTGGCAGCCAGGCAATAAGCCATTCCAATGCGAAAAATATAAAACTTTTAATCAGATCTGATTACAAGTGTTATATTTTTCGCATTGGAACTGTTTATTGCCTGCCTGCCAGCTACCACATGTATTTTTTAGGTATTAGTATCAGTGTGTATATATATATATATATATATATATATATATATATATATATATATATATATATATATATAGATATGGGGCATAGCCCCCCCATTAGTTTGGTTTTATATCATCCAGTTTCTGTTAAGAGGGTACGTAAGTAGTTTTTAAGTTCTGGAAAAGGTTAGTCATTGGTGCTGCATGTGTGCATGTCTATATTTTACAATTTAGTATGTTGAAATTTAGCATTGTTAAGGTTTCAGTCTTATGAGTTTCAGTCAAGTGAGTTTTCAGTATTTTGAATTTTCAATGTTATGGTCTCAGTCAAATGAATTTTAGTCAAATGAAATTTCAATCATGTGTTGTAGACCTATATATATATATATATATATATATATATATATATATGTGTGAGAGTGGTTCAGGATGTTTACCCCACATATGGGGACATGGAGATAGTGTACATAAATAAGAGTGATGCAGGGTGCCAACACCGCACATAGGGGTATAAGAATGTTTACCCCCCTGCTTGAATGCTTTCCTTTTGGATCATTGAAAGTATCTCTCTATGGACTTTTTCTGATTGAGCTGGTTTTGTGGAAAAAGTGAATGAGTTGATATAAACATACAATTTTGTATTTGGAAAGAGATTTGCATTGTATTTTTAAACAACAGTAATGTTGGCATTCTTGTAAGCATTAGTTTGTTTTATATATTCAGTGTCACACAATAGCTATGTATAACATGCAACCATTGTTAAGTGTGTTAATTACAGTTTAGTTTTTTTTTTGTATTTTTTTTCTTTGTATTCCTGAAATGCATTTCTTACTTGTCATTGTCTTTATCATTGTGCCCTTGGATTGTTCCTTTAAAAGTTCCCTTGTCCAGTTAACAAAGTGTAAATAAAATTAAACACTATTCCACTGTGGGTGTCTAATCAAAAAAAAAAGAAAGAAAACACTTAAAAATACCTGTAAGGGAAAAAAATTCAGCATTTAGCTTAGACATTTATGCTTCAGAGGCAGACACATTGGCCCAATTTTATTAACAGCTACATGAAGTGTATTGCACCACTAGCACATTAGAACACTATTTGGTATTCATTAAATGGATCTACATAAAGTGCAGTGCACCACCAACAAGTTAGAGCACTATTTGCTATTCATTAAATGGCTCTACATAAAGTGCAGTGCACCACCAACAAGTTAGAGCAGTATTTGGTATTCATTAAATGGCTCTACATAAAGTGCTGTGCACCACCAACAAGTTAAAGCACTATTTGGTATTCATTAAATGGCTCTACATAAAGTGCAGTTCACCACCAAGAAGTTAGAGCAGTATTTGGTATTCATTAAATGGCTCTACATAACGTGCAGTGCACCACCAACATTAGATCACTATTTGGTACTCATTAAATTGCTCTACATAAAGTGCAGTGCACCACCAAGTTAGAGCACTATTTAGTATTCATTAAATGGCTCTACATAAAGTGCAGTGCACCACCAACATTAGATCACTATTTGGTACTCATTAAATTGCTCTACATAAAGTGCAGTGCACCACCAAGTTAGAGCACTATTTAGTATTCATTAAATGGCTCTACATAAAATGCAGTGCACCACCACTAAGTTAGAGCACTATTTGCTATTCATTAAATGGCTCTGCATGAAGTGCAGTACATCACCAACAGGTTATAGCACTATTTGGTACTCATTAAATGGCTCTACATGATATGTAGAGATGCCAAACCCAAATTAACAGCAGAATAGTCTTATGAGAGCATAAAGAGTCGAAGTCCATGCTAATTAATGAATCCAATAATGCAGAGTTATTCAGGAAGTTATTAAGTGATTGTGTACACTCAGTCTAGGCTTTTGCCATGTACACCAAAACTCTTTAGAATACAGCACAGTTACACTAAGAAAAAAAGCAGGGTAGGAGTTGCTGCTGCTATTATTATATTGTATGTGCAACAGTGTTTAAATCAGGGTGCTGCTACTGTGCCTGCCAGATCTTGGGTAGGCGAAGGATGTTTAGATCCTGTTTGACTTATCATGTACTGCATAACATGGAAATTGTTGAGATATACAGGGTGGACAGGGAAACATTGGAGAAAATATATAACCACCTTTGGCCCCAGGGAAATCCCAGTGGAAACATAGGTATGTTTAGCATTATGCATACCAGCTACTGGTACTTTCCAGAGACCCACAGAGCATATATTAGGGATGTCACAGGCATCAGCCTCATGAATACAATGTCAGTTTTTAAATGCAATGCTATAACATGCAAGGGATCACATGTGTTTGGCCTGCACCCCACAGGAGACAGCAAGAACCATGCAAACATTCTATTCAGTAGCACACTTTATTGAAGTGTAACAGAAGCAATCATTCACATATGAAAATGAACAAGAAATCAAAAACTTTTCTTTTACAATACATATTGATAAATGCAAGCTTGTGAATAAACAAGCATTAGCTATCCACTGTGTGCATCAGACATATAAGCAACCCTATGTGAGCAAAGACATGTGTAAAGGGCAGGGCACAATCATCAACACATGCACAGGGTGGGAGGGTAGGAGGGCAAGGCTGACACCAAAGAAGTAAGTGTGTGTAAGTAAGAAACACATGTATCTATCAGAGTATACAGTGTTCAGGGCCAATAACAACATGTATACATACAACAGTACTGTTTAGATAGCATGCATGTATATGAAGTGGTATAGGCAAGTAAAGTTTTTTTTAGTGTGTGTGTGTGTGTGTGTTTTTTTGTGTGTGTGTGTGTGTGTGTGTGTGTGTGTGTGTGTGTGTGTGTGTGTGTGTGTGTGCCTGCATGAACACAATCAAGTTCTGTGCTAGCACTATGTCCTGGCATCTCAGCCAGGTGTGAGCTGTGCATGGTAGAGTAGTCAGCCCATCATCATCTCCCCCAACGTTGAGAATCACAGCTGCCAGGAGTTGCACTGCTACTTCCATGGCCCTGGCTAGATGTCAGGGTGTTACATGAAGGTGAGTAATGTCTAGTAGATGAGATCTCTTCATGACTACATCAAGGACCATGACACTGTGGCCTACCATGTCTGGGAGTGGACACCACAATGATTGTGGCACAATCACTGATGGAGCAGTGGATGTTGTTTCACTACGGGAGCAGGATCTTGCACAGCCATGTCTGTTAACACCAGAAGATATAGCAGCGGCTCTTCAGCCACATGAATGCCTACCCACCACAACAAACATTCCATCACAGACACTGCCAGATCCAGTGTCTCATTCATCCTGTCCAAGGAGTTGTCTATACAGTTCAGAAATTCATGCAAGTCAGAATGCACAACATTTAGTAGTTCCACTATCTCTGTCAAGGTCCTGGTGGAATATGCCTGTGCACTATGACCCAACACATATGTCTGGTGGCACCTAATTAACACACTAGCATCAGGAGGAGGGTGGAGAGCAGGCCTCCTACAAGCATCCTTACCAACGTTCCTGTGTGGCACCATGCCCTCACAATGGCAATGTGGAGAAGCTACCTGTTCTGCAACCAGAGTATCCAAACCACCTTGACCAACTGTGTTACCCCAACCTGTCCAATTGCAGTCACCCCGTGGTGGGCGGATGTTATCATATCACTTGCTTGGTGCCATATCTGGGAGTAAGTTTTCCCATTCCCTCCAACCATTTATTTTATTTTTATTTATTTTACATTTGTTGACCGGGAAAATCCGACTGGATACATGTCCATTTTCAGCGGAGGCCCGGGGAGAAAAGCTCCACATCGACAATAGTTACATACTTATAAATTCCACATTGACATTAGTTTACATACTTTTAAACAGAGAAAATGTTCCCACATTGACATTAGTTTACATACTTATAAACAGAGAAAATGTTACAAGTTTTGATAGTTAATACATAGGTATTAAGAGACAAGAGATCAGAGAAACTCCTGCTCTATACTAAGACTAATACATAGGTACGATGAGGCAATATAATTGATAAATATATAGGACTATTATGTAGGTACCGTAGGAATATGTAATTGAAGAACTCACTACATATAAGGTTTAAAAGGTGAAAAATGTCAGAGTAGATGCTAGATAGAGGAAGAGCCTAGAGGAAGACATGAGGGGAAGTGGGGTTACGTGTAATGATATCATCGACCACCTGCTGCCAAATCCTGTTTCAGGCAGATTGGTCACCTCTATCTCTCTCTAACAGAAAAGCTCCATCGTGATATAAGGCCTGGATAATGACCCAATTTTCTGCATCAAGGTGTTTTGGCTTGCAGGGTAGAGATTTCTTCTTGGGATGCTGTATGAGATAAAACCGATAGACACATAATCAAGTATATAATACATAGACAGGATGGCTGTGAATGCAGTTGTTTGTGTGAATGCATGCATCCATCATGCACACAACAATTTAAAAGTTAATGTTCCCTATGACTACACACAATTAGGACAGTCCCCCTTTTCTCAAAACAAAATGTCTAAATCAAATATCAGCAATCTATAACAGGTCTGTAATACAGATAACCCAGGTTTAACTGTGTAATACATCACAGTGTTACCAATAAAAATTTACAATGCAGTATTAGAATTTTAAGACAACTATTATAAGTGCAATTGCCACTGTGGTAGAGGGCAGGTGGGTAGAAATCCACAAACATAACACATTTTTTCTTTCTGCTAACATAGGTAAAAATGCCAGACTTTTCTACAAAGTTATAAAACACTCATCTGCAATAACTGCATGAACAACAATTAAACACAACCTAAAATATATAGGCCATGTAGCATTCTGTAGCATACCTTTTTGTAATGCAGACATGGCTATGCCAAAATAAAGGGATAAAGATAAAAATGTTAAGATAAAAAATGCTTTTGAGCAACCATTACAATTTACATTTTAATGTTACACTAAAAGTATTATGCAAGAAATAGCAACATACTTTGACAATAAAGCAGTGTAGAAAATAACTAATTCTTCAAATGATGTGTTTATTTAGCAGTATCGAGATTTCTGGATCTAAACACTCTCCCTAGTACAATACAAGGGTGTTAGCTACATCATTACATTTATACACTGCAGAGTCAGTCCTGGAGAAATGTGAGTATAAAACACACACACACACACACACACACACACACACACACACACACACACACACACACACACACACACACACACACACACACACACATACACATGCCACAGAGATTACAACAAATCCAGCTCAACAATGTATAACATAATATAGTGCTTTTGTTTTACTTTATAACAAAACTTCAGTTATTAAGTTGTTGAGCTGGATTTGTTAGAATCTCTGTGGCCTCGCATGTGTTTTTTTTATCAGTTTGCCTTCTGTTTTGGTTTAGTAATGTGAGTATCCAAATGAGGTGTGAAATCATTAGCATTCCTGAATGCCACAATCTGCACTAAGTGCATGGAATGTAAACATGGTGTAAGGAGCTATACACTTACATTCACATGCCCTAGCACTGCAAGGGCAAGCACTGAGAAGTGTTACCTGCTAATGGCTTGCAGGTGTCTATGATTACTCTGACTGTAGGAGCAATCAGGGTTTCACAGTCTCCCTTCTTTGATGTAAACTTACTGAGGGTATTTCAGGGAGAAGATGCTTACCAAAAAGTCTGAAAGTACAATGACTGATTTAGGACAGCAACATTTCTAACATTCAAATTCTGGCTTTAAAAACCACAGTTGCTGCCCTCTAGTAAGGAATGTTGTTCATATTCAAGAGAGTACTTTAAGCATTAAAATAGAGATAACATATGCAGTAAAACAGAGATAGAATTGTTATGAAGAAAGCATCTATAAGGGAATGAGGCACCATAAAGAAAGAGAGGAATAGATTGGCAGTGTTTACAGTTTTTGTTTAATATTGTGTGACTACATGGGTATCTTAACTGTTGGCAATATCACAATCATCTAGACATTTACTGTCATGACAAAATATAACTTGCATAACTTGTTTCTGTTGCACTTTCAGTGTGACTTGATACAATATCACATTATCTGAACATCTAAACATGTTTTTTCATTGCAAATATATGTTTTTTTCCTGTGGAAAATATGGGAAATGCTCTTAATAACTGTATGACTGATTTCATGAAATATTCATTTGAAGTATTTGATTTTAAATTTCTAGTTTTTCCTTTATTGTTTGCAAACCATTTGGCATTGCACTCTGTTGAGTGGCAGCTGTCAGTAGCAGTGAGTAACAGTTCACTGCTCTAGGTAAAAAAAGACACATTTTATTTTGACTGCCATCAGTAGGATAATTAAGACTAGCATTGTTGATCTTTCCTCAGCAATCTGGTCACTACTGAGTGAAGAAATTGTTGTTGACACATTCCTATCTCTGTTGCATAGTGTGTAAATGTATTAAGCTTAGAGAAACAGCACAAGTGATGCAGGATTAAAGGCCTGTTCACAAATCATTTTATTGATGGAAGCCATAATAAATCTTGGTGCTCATTTTGCTATACGCATGTCTTGATGTGGAAAGTGAAGTAAGATCAGTATTGACTAAAAGTGATAGATAAGTCATTTGAAATTATGTCAATATTAATTGTTTGTGCTATGTCAACAATGAAAGCATTTCTGCTTTTTCCTTGTGACTTCTATTACATGACATTAGCTAAAGTTATGAGACATATGGTAGTTCTGAGGTGGCAAAGAGAAATGAGAAGGCTGAATATATAAGTGTAATGCAATAGTAGACCTGCTTATTGCTAGATATACACTATGATTCATTTTATGTTTCAAGTTACTATTCCATAAAAGATGTATGGATGCTTTTTATAAATATTCCATTCTGCATTTATGTGCAGATTGACAGTGTGTAATGAGTTTTCATGGCTTAAAGAAAGAAGGAACATTTTACTTTAGGCTGCCTTATGTAGCACAAACCAACCAAGTGGCATTGCATGGCTGACAGCACTCTGGTTAATACTCAGTAAAGAAAATACATCTGTCAGGGAATTTTCTCTCTGTCACAGGGTGTATATGCAGTGAGCTTAGAAAAAAGGACAGTAGATGAATGGTTTGAATCTACATATTGATAATTATACAGAGGGTGATATGAATAAATATTTAATCACATTTTGTAATAGCATTGTGTTGTTGTTTAAAAACAAATATTGTCAGTATTGCTAACAACATGTGAGCTGCTGTGTGCCCAGTTTTAGATTATTTGTCATTAACTTCAAGTCTGATAATGTGTTCCACAAATTAAATTTCTGATGCTGCAATGAGATGAGAGAAAGATAAATGTGTCACTTGAAAGCAATTCTTCATCTGGTCATTGGTACATATACTCATTGATTGCATTTAAATTACTGTTAGCCTTTTTCTCTGTTATATATTTTCTTCTAATGTTGTTTCCACTTGCTGTCCACTCAGCAGCATGCAAAAATGGTTCACTGCCTAAGGGAAAAAAGTGAACAAGTTAGTTTAGGATGCCATATGTAGAGCAAATATGCCTAGCATCAGTGTATGCCCCTTCGTATCATGGATAGTACTTACTGCAGACAATGCAACTGATACATGTCCAGTTATGAGGCATAAGGTATAAGTGAAGTGAATTGAGTGAAATAAGTCACAGGAGGCATTGTTTGAATCCTGTGTCAATATCACATTGCACTTATCTCTATAAATGTAATGTATTTTTTATTTTTTTAATCTGCATTTGGTCACCACTTGGCAGTGTCCAAACATGGTTTGCAACTTAAGAAAAAAAGTGAAAATTTTAGTTTAGGCTGACTTATGTAGCACAAATGTGTCTGGCAAAAGTGTGCTTTCCTCAGCACTGTGGACAGTTATGAGTTAAGAAATTCCACTTGTCCCAGCCCTATCTCTGTGACACATAATGTAAGTGCAGTGAGTTTAGATAAAAATACAGCTGCATCAGGGTTCAAATTCAGCTAAAAGATACTTTTACAAAGGCTGTAGGAATCCCATTTCTCACAACATTTTGAGTAGGACTATCACTAAATACAGTGTTAATGTTAAACATGTTTATTGCAAGCAATGTTTCAGCAACGCTTGTATAAGTAAACTTTTCTATTTATCATATATCATTAATGTTTCACATACGGCCTCAAGCTAATGTACGTCCAGTTTCCAAAAAATGACAATGAAGATATTTAATATAACAAATCACATATCTCAAGTATATGTTAAGATAGTTATGTATGTAACATACCCCTACCTGTATTACTCAGCTTATTCGTCTGCATCCATCTGAAATATATTTAGAAATATTAACTTTTATATAGGACTTCATTCCTAGTATAGGCCTCTCTTGAGTGTATCTCCATTCATTCTGAAATTGCTATATGTCTGATTTTCATGCTTACAAGCTCATTCTCATGTGACAATGCCAATTAATCAGTTAAATTTTAGCTTTTACATGTTTTGTCCTATGGGTTCGATTCCCAGCTGGTACAACAATATTTTAACATTGTGTAAGCACATCACAATGTCACAAGTCACCTTCTTTCTCCTTCCAAGCTGCATTTATTAAAAGCCATGACATTATGCATTCCATTGTTGAATGTTGGAACCTGTGTCAGTAGGTTGAGCATCACACCTGGCAAAACTCAATGCCATGTTTCTCACCTTTACTGCTGTATGATGTAAGTAGTACCAATGTGTCCGCCAAGGAATCCATTTGCTTTCAGTTGTGCAAATGCAGTTGGAAAGTCTGCACACATTTCTGCAAAACCAGTTACATGCAGGATCTGAACTGGACTCCAATTTAGACAATTTGTGTTAGTTTAACTTTTGCATAACTGGCTGGCAAAGAAAAGAATGGTGCAAACTTTAGAGAGCACAAAGGTGTCATGTTGCGATGTCCAGGATATCTGTGGCACTATTTATGAAGCACAATAGCCACAGGCTGTTACAAGGCAATTACAGTGTAAGGATGATGCTTGGAATAGCTTAGCCAAGGCTGTCTCCAGTGCTAACAGGTATTCCATGGAATTAGAAACAATGTTATCACCACCATAGTGACCTTAACAAGCTCAAGCAGGACCTCCTAAGACAATGGGAAGCTGAACATACATGGTCAGAAATGGCCCATGGAAAAGTTTTCACTTAGCATTTGCTTGGGGAATGGCATAACACAGCAATGCTGAGTGACAGTGAATACTGTTAAACGTCTTATTGCAAAAAGTGAAAGAGAAAGTTTTTAAGCCAACCCTGTCCTGCTTATGTCTTCATGTTTGTTGCACTCTCCTAAGCTTTATTTTTTCCCTTTAGCAAGCACTTTATTATACAGGGCATAACAGATTAGTGATGATTAATAATACAGGTGTTCCTACATGCCCCCAAACATATTGTTGCTATTCCTCTCTGCATCTGCCTCTATCTCACTGTTCTCACCTTCTGCTTCAGTAAGTTGTCACTGTGCTTCAATTGTTTTATTAAATGTTGTATAGTTGTAATCCCTTTTTGTTGTGATGCAATAATGCTCAGGTGTATAGATCAAGTTTTTGGACTACTTTCAAGGGTTCTAATCTAGCCATAATCTAAGCGTTACTGACTGTTTTTGTACAATATTTGATGTCTATCTATTGGGTAAATATTGTTATGATCTATCATTCTCCTTCTTCTGTCATTAGCTACTTTTTCCCTAGCACTCTCTCATCCTGATGCTGTATATTCTCCTGTCTATATTATTATTCTTCCACCTCTACATTTGCACAATGTCTGGCACTAGGGAACAAATGCAAATAAGACTAAATGCAAGTACACAGCTTATGACAATATCTTGTGATTTTATTGCCTTCTGCTGCATTACTCAGTATTAAGTTAAATGTACTTTTCAACAAACTGAAGAGTTGGATGTACCGATTACAGCGGTCACTAGGGTAATATTAATACATAAATTCATGTTTGCTCAAATCTGCTGTAAAATGTGAACTTTTTTTAATATTTCCAAGTCTTTTGGGTTTCTAATACCACAATGAGAATAGACCCCATTCTTAAGTCAAAGTATGATTAAAGTTCATAAAATTAGTATTGTTTCAATCTTTGATATTAGCCAGAAGTGCTCTTCGCAGCACCCGCACTGTGCCCAGTAATGACTCCTTCTGCAATTCGTATGGAGTTACATATATTGATAACATATCTAAGTACAATTGCAAATTCTTTTTTATAAGACCCATTGCTCCTACTACTACTACTGGAACTGTCTGGGTATCCTTCTTCCACATTGCTCTCATTTCTGCCTGGAAATCCTGGTATTTTATGACTTTGTGTCTCTCTCTACATATGACACTATAGTCACTGGGTGTAGCAATTTCAGTTATCAATGATACTTTTGTCTTCTTTTCATGGACTACTATATCTAGTTTTCTCACGTCTATTTTTTGAACTGTTGGTAATGGGTGATCCCATGTGATATAAACTTCATCATTTTCTATGATGCTTTGTGGTTCATGTTTTCAGTGTTTTTCAGCCACTTCAGTACCATAATGTTTCCACAATCCCCACTGAAACAGTCTTGACAGGTTATTATTCTATTCAGTATACAGCCCTTCAGCCATTAGTATATCACAACCAGCAACAAGATGTGTGACTGTTTCCAATTCTGTTTTATAAAATCTACATCTGTCTGTTTCTCCCACATGTTCAAAGGGCTTTATAAACCAACATGTATGTAGTCCACTATCTTGGGTCGACAATATTAACCTTTCATCTCCTGGTTTAAATTCTCCTTTCCTTAACCATTCCTGCATTTGATCTTGATTAACACAACGTTGTCCCAAGAGTTTCCTATACTTGCAACTATATTTATGCTTTTTCCGCATTTCTTGCCTTCTCATTTGATCCTTTACCTTATATTCTTTCTTTTGATTTTTGGCACGTTTGGTTGTTGCCTGTTTTTTATCTACTTCTAGTTTGATTTTCATTCCCACTTGATGTTGATATGCGTCTGCTAAACTAAGCAGGGAAGTCATTTTAGACATATTCTCCTCATGTTTCAAAATGTTCACTACATTTGGGTCTTGTGAGTTCAGCAGATATGTATGCTGTCCTACAATTGCAGATCTATACATATAATAATTTTTTAGGAGGCCCATACCTCCTTCAGAATTAGGGAATATATAATCTTGGTATGCACTGATTTTTATAAATCATTTGATGAGCATGAAACATCCTTCTTGTTTTCCTGTCCAACCTATCCAACACCTTTTGGTGGCAGTCAAGCACTCCAAAACTGTAAGTTATGACATAACTGATATATGTATTTCTGTGGCATACATGATTGTTATGCATCTCTCTCATATCTGTCCTGGCATGCATTCAGAAATGTCATGATTTGAATGTTTAGGATACATGTCATATGATGAAATGATTAAAACATCGAACCTTCCTTCAGCGAGATGAGACCATTGAATGTCTTTATCATTGAAAGCCAACATCAGCGAATCTCACCATGTCGAACAGCAATAGTTGGCCAACAATTGCATGTAAACTGGAAAGAATATATATATTAACTCCCATCATGCTATAAATACCAAAAGTAAAAAGTAAGATGCTAATGTCACAGCTGTTAGCCAACTCTTGCTATTTGATGTAGTGAGATTCGCTGATGTTGGCTTTCGATGATTAAGAAGTTCAATGCTCTCATCTCGCTGAAGTGAGGTTTGATGTATTAATCATTCGATCAGCATATGACATGAATCCAATGTGTATTAGCTTATTCATTGCTGAGAAGTATTACCTATTCCCAAAAGAATTATGCTCTGTCTTGCATGTCTTAATCCATACATTTTATATTACTGCTACTGTTTTCATCACATTATACAGCTTACTAGCAGATGATGGCTTCCATAAATATTTCTTACTGTTTTGTAGGGAGCCAGAGCATCAGAAACTGTGACTGGTCCTCTGTTACAACACTTTCTTGTGCGATGGTGCTCTTGAATTGCTGCTATATTATGATTTCCTGTAATTTAGTGTGAATATGTGCAGTATAACAATGTCTGAAATGTGTGAAGATTAACAATGTAAAACTTGAAGTCAAGAAATGCTATCCAATCTGGTCGTCATTTGGCAGTTATGTAATTTGTGTGTTTCTATATTATGATTTATCATTTACATGAGTAGACTACGCTTGCTTGTCTGTCACATGTTTATAGGTGATAAACATGATTCACCACCGTAACAGGTACAAGCAAACAAAATCTGAGGGTAATGCTACTCAGTGCTAGAAGTCTAAACCTCAAAATGCACTCACTCGAGGCACTCCTTAAAATGGAGAACATCGACATATGTGCAGTGACAGAGACCTGGTTCAAAGCTCCAGAGAACACCCCCTCCATTACCAGGCTATAATTCATACCACATCTTTTGGCCACTTAACCCGGAATGAAGCACTAAAGGTGGAGGCGTGTCCATATTCATTAAGGATATCCACACCTCCAGGCTATTTGCAAAGCATAATGCATCCGAGATTATCCAAGTGCAACTAACTCTGGGCAAGACCGCAATCCAAATTGTAGCTTGCTACAGACCCCCACCATGCTCCAGGATTCCCACTCCTCATTTCTTGATACACTGGAAAGTATTAGGGTACAACCCAACACCCTAATAATGGGCAATATCAACTACCCCACCATTAACTGGGAAAACTACCCATATACCAACACTTTTGATCAACGTTTTCTGGAATTCATAAATGCCAACGCCTTGGGTCAACTTATTCACACCACCACCAGGGGCAGCAATATCCTAGACCTGGTCATTACCAACATGGGCAATCGATGTTTCACACCAGAGGTCAATTCCTCGTTGGTCAGATCCGACCACAAGCAAATCACCCTAGACATCCACATCCTGCCTCCACCCCCAATTAGGGAAACCACCGTAAAAAACTTCTCCGAAGCCAACTTCACACTTCTTAAGACAGAAGTGGAAAACTTCATGACACCCATGCAGATGGACAATAGAGATATGACTGCTGAATCCTGCACAAATGCACTTTATAAGCACTTACACGAGTGCTTGGATCATGCTATCCCTAATAGAACCAAGATGCTATCCTCCCAAAAAAGGAAGCCAATCTGGTGGTCCTCTGCCATAAACAAACTCTACAACAGAAGAAAGAAACTGTTGCAAAAAAGAGTAAAATCCCATGACTGGAGGAACTCCCTGGTCAACCTCAGTAAGAAGCTGAGATCCCTCATAAAATCCTCCAAAGCTAGTTACGAAAACAAAATTGCCACTGGCTCTAAAGACAACCACAAAGCATTCTATAGCTATGTCAAGAATCTCAATGGCAACACTCAGATCTGCTCTTAGTTACATCACAATGGCACTAAATATACAGAACCAACTGATATTGCCAACATCCTGGCAGATAGGTTCAGTGTTAACTTTACCCCCCCCCTCACCCCCTAGACGGCCCATCTCTATACAAGAAGAATGCAAAGTTCCTGTAATCACGGCTGCACAGGTAAAAAGCACACTCTCCAAAGCCAAGAACACAGCATCCATGGGACCTGACAATATCCCAGGCTGTGTTCTACATGAACTACAGAATGAACTTGCACCCTACCTAAGTACCATGTTCAATCATAGCCTCACCTCAGGCTTTTTTCCCCTCTGAATGGTGCACCGTTTCCCTCTGAATGGTCCACTCCACAAAGGGGGAACCACGACGGACCCCGGGAACTACCACCCCATTAGCCTGATGAGCCTGGTCTGCAAGGACATGGAATGTATCATCATGGAACTCATAAACAAAGACATTGGTAATCTCCAAACTCTGGACCCTACCCAGTTCAGATTTGTAAAAGGCAGATCATGTCTCCTAAACCTGATTGACTTCTTTGAAGCAGTCACCAAAGCCATAGATGAGGGTAAGGTGGTTCACACAGCTTATCTAGATCTTGCCAAGGCTTTCAACACCATCCCCCACTCTGGAATCATAGATAAGCTCACTAAACTAGGTATAAATCCCTATGTCACAAGATGGGTTGCCAACTGGCTCATGAACAGAACCCACACTGTGAAAGTAGCAGACTCCAAATCCGACTTCAGACCAGTGACAAGTGGAGTACCACAGGGTTCAGACCTGGGTCCTCTCCTGTTTGGTATCTACTTCTCTGAAGTACAGGCTAACACAGAAGGTCTTTGGCTAACAAAGTCTGCAGATGACTGCAAACTAGGAGCCATAATTGAAACTCCTAACGATGTGGACATACTACAAAAGAGCCTCACTGAGACAGATGCCTGGTGTCAAAGCCATGGCCTGAAGCTCAATGCCAAAAAGTGTATTGTCATCCCCTTTGGTAAAAACTCTGCACCCATGAACTACCACATAGCTGGTAGTTTACTTAACACCAAAAATGTGATGAGACCCTGGGGCACAGGTGGACAGTAGTCTCTCCTTTGATAATCACATCACCACAGTGGTCAGGAAATCCTTCTACGTAGCTCACCTCATCACAAAAGGTTTCTCATCCAGAAAAAAAGAGGTAATTGTTCCCCTCTACTCATCACTCATTAGACCCATTATAGAGTACAATGCCCCTTTTGGTATGTACCTCACAAGACGTCTACAACAACTGGAAAGGCCACAGAAATACCTCGCAAAGAGGATTACTGGCCTCAAACAGATGCCCTATGCAGACCATCTCAAAAAACTCCAGCTTTACTCCGTCGCATATCGCCTACTCAGAGGCAATCTCTGCCTAACATACAAAGCTATGTCAAGCCCAGAGCTGTTGGACATGCTCCACTTAAAGAAATCCCAATCCCTCCGAGCTATAGGGACATAAACCTTGTCACCACAATAAACAGAACATGCTGGAGGGATAGATTCCTGTCCCAGAGACTTCCCATACTCTGGAACAGACTACCTATCTATATCAAACAGAGCTCCTCATTAGCACTGTTCAAGAAAAAATCTTGATGATTGGATGGGAAATAGGAAATTCACCCCAGGGATCACTTCTGTAGCTCTGCTCGACAGGGGTCTAGGAAAATAATTTTCTTGGGTGGCGAAAGTCAGGGTACATTTTTGACTAGGCTTATATAGGCCCTAGGGCCAATAGCCTAGTACCTACCTATGAACCTATAAACCCCTGTCCTATGGATGCCACTTACATTTCTTTGTAATCATGACTATTTGTGTTGTACATGGCATTACAGCTGTAAGCTCTATTTGTTCTTGAGCAGACATGCTCAAGTGGAGAATATAGCTATGGTGTCATCTTGCATACATAAATTATTTTTCTATACATCTCATATGCAATAACTGCAGTCTGTGCATTTGTTCCATAATGTATCTTCTGCCTTTGCTAACTATTATCTTTACTCATCATTTCATTAACATGTTTATTAGATTTAACTCCCCATTGATACACTACAGCTTCATACCCTATCAAATCCTTTGTCAGCATGTCCATTTTTATATATGTGCATAACACTGGTATTATCATTGACATTTTAATTATCATTTCATCAATATGGCAGGATTTATGTTAGCAATGTTTCTTTGACACTTGCACATTTGCCTGTGATACATGACTATACTTTACCCATTTCCTCTTCCCTATTAATTATTATGCAGTACAAACCATTATTATTCGTGTAGACTTCCCCTATTTCACTTCCTCTCTTTCAGAATACTTTCACTGTACTTGCCCTTAATATATCAGGCTTGCAGCATGTGCTTGTATCTTAGCTTTTCCTATAAGCAAGCAGTTTTGTTTACATTCTGTGTTTGTGCATGCAAGCACCTTACCATGGCTGCAAACATTATTGCTGGCAGACATGTAGGCATGATAAGCAACATGCATATTTGATTAGCACTGCTTCTCATCACACTAGCATGCTTACATTGTGTAGGGTCAGATTGGTACCTACACGATTGTTAACGAATGCCAGGGCATGTCTGAGATTTAGAAGGGCTACTTTGAGGGTTAAACCCATTGTACCACTGAAGGTAACAATTTCTGATTTGGAGATAGCCCTACTGCAGTCCTCTATCCGAAGTGGTACAAGACCATGGTGGGCTATTGGCCTGTTCTAATTAGCCATGTACTCTCCCCCAGAAATGCCTATGGTACGGTTTTTATGCAACTAAGTGATTCAGAGAATCACTTGTCTGAATAAAGCAGCTTGGAAACCCTTGTTAATCAACACAGCTAAAAGTTTGCATTCATCCATTACTTGCAATGGGTGAGATCGCATTAGAGGTAAGTGCCAGGGAGTTTAGTGTTAGTGGTAATGGATTTGGGTGCATGTGTATATCTGTTGCTGTATGTGTGGGTGTTTGTAGAGGAACAAGTAATTTCAGGCCAGTATGTGTGTGTATGTGTGACTGTGTGTCTGCCTTGATGGTTGCAGTTGGGAGGCTAGTTAGGGGTAGCTAGGGTAGGTGTGTGTGCATCCATGTGTGCGTGTGTGTGTATGTGTGTGTTTGAGTGTGCATATGTGTGCATGCATGTGTATGTGTTTCTGGAGGGGACTGGCATACCTCTGCACTCCCCTATACTGATGAGCAAATCCTGCAGTGTTGGGCTGACACTAGACATCGGTGATACTCTTGAAATTGTGCTGTAAAGACTCAAACAGTTAACAGATACTCTTGAAATTGTGCTGTAAAGACTCAAACAGTTAACAGAACAACAAAAGATTTCCTGCCCAAAAGATGTGGGTGGGTGGGGGTGGGCACACAACACCAGGGATACTTATAGCATTAACAGAACAAGAGATTGGCAGCACAAAATATGTATTGGTGAGCAGTCCCTAGATACCAGGGATACATAAGTAAACCACAGAAAACTTCAAACCCTGTACCCTCCGCATACAGAACAACTCTTTAGCAGAGCGGTAAGCCCATGTGCTGCTACTAAACAACAAGGGTACAGTTCACATATTCCTTGAGTCACAAAATAAATAACATAAATAACTAAATACATGAATAAATAAATAAAATTAAAAAGGGGCACAGTTTCAAACTTTGTCGTCTTGGCACATGAAGCCTTATTAACAAGCCAGAGTCTTAGCTCTCCACACTAACTGCAGAGGGCTTATGCTGTACCTTATTTTGTAAAATGTAAGAAGTATGAAACTTTAATGTCTGCCATTACTGACTGTCTGCAATGGTCCATGAGGTACAAGGGACAGTGCACATATAAGAGCAAACATCTGGAGCATTCTGTAAAATCAGGGACATTTGCGTAGAATGGGAGAGTGTTCCTGTGGGAAACTGCCATAACAAGGCTGCGCTAAGGATTTGGAACAAAGCCAGAGCAAAATTAGATTACACAAAGGAGAAGGTTTAAATTATTATTCCACTCACTTAAACATCAACAGAACAACAGGTCTAGCATTATGAGGCTCTTTCCAAACAATTAAAAAAATGAAACTCTAATGTCTGGCATTATTGACTGACTATAAGGATCTGTGATTTAAGAGAGTAGAGACAACAATAAGAAGAGACATCATGGATGTTCTGTCAACTCAGGGACAGGAAAGAGATATGCTGGTGTGTGTATGTGTGTGTGCATTTGTGTGTATATGTGTTTGAAAGTGTGCATATGTATAGAAGAGTGAATAAGAAGGGTGATCATGCTAACTAAATGCATGGGACACCAGTGGTGACTGCCACAGAAAAGTCTAGATTTGCACCAGAGATAATTATCTGTGAATCAGAGACATACAAATTAAGAGATAATGAGGTCGTTCTTCATTATGATGAACACGCCTATTAATCTCATTTTCCTTTATTGCAGACACAATCCATTTTGTCCACAGCTCTTACTGCCCACAGCGTGGTTCTGTATGAATCATAGAAGAGTAAGAGTGTGTGTGTGTGTGTGTGTGTGTGTGTGTGTGTGTGTGTGTGTGTGTGCGCATGTGTGCGCGCGCGCGTGTGTGTGTGTATGTATGCCTGAAAGCCTGACATGACTAAAGTCCCTCGTTGCATTATGCATTAGAACTAATATTAATTTAGGAGAGAAGAAAGTCAGTCAAAATTAGTTCAAGTCACGTTGTCTGACACTTAATAGAAAAATAAATCACAACAAATGGAGATGTGCAAGAACATGTCTTAATACAGATAAAGAAAACTAAAAAAAGATAATGTATATTTTAGAAGTCTGGCTTAATGCGATATCTGTGTGAAATGCATTTTAGTTCAAATATCTATATGATAAAGAAATAATATCCAGGTCATAATGATGTGTTATGAAAAAAATCAGGGAATAGTAAAAGAATATAACATTGGGTTAAAATGCTTGGGAGCATTAAACTGATAATGTGTATATATACAGACAGGACAGCCTGAGCATCCTAACCTTAAAGGAAGACATGCTGTGTGCAGTTAACAAGATACAGAGGCTGAGTTTTACTTCAAATGGTGGAGCAAAAGCAGGGCAAGAAAATATGTTCTGACACATCTGCATTAACATCAAGCTGATACTCATGAAGTAGAGCGGTACTAAGTACATGGTTATGTGGTAATACAAAAATTACTGAGCATTAGGGCTTTCTTGACTGTTAAGCTTATGTTTACTAATTGTTTGATTAAAATGTTGCCTTACATGAATAACACACAGATGTCAACATTATGCAAACACCAGTATCTGAACCTTGTCATCACAATAAACAAAACTTGCTGGAGGGATAGGTTCCTGACCCAGAAACTCCCCAGACTCTGGAATAGACTCCTCATACATGTCAAGCAGAGCACCTCTTTGGCCCTCTTCAAAAGGAACCTTGACAATTGGATGGGAGAAAGGAAATTCACCCTGGGGATCACATCAGTCACCCTGCTAGACAGGGGTCTAGGGAAGTAAATAGTGTGGGAAGAAATAGCCAGGGAATTGTTATGGCTAGGCTTGTATAGGCTGTAGGGCCGATAGCCTAGTACCAATCTATGAACCTATGATGAACCTATTGATAACTTTTCAAATATAAGAATATATGATTAATACTAGGCAAGTGGTCACAAGATACCTAGCCATATACACCTTTAAGCAGAAAACTTTAAAGATCTTGCCACACTTGTCAAACACTTACCACTGCTTGCTTCCAAATCAGCTAGGGCTTTACATAATAACCCTGGTATACATTTGTGTCTAACCATCTAATCATGAAAAACAGCCTTAAGGTAGCCTAAATAGTACTTTGTTTGACCTATAGAGGCAACACTTTAATAGCCTGGGAGTTCTCTAAATTAGGAACCTATCCCTCCAGCGAGACTTGTTTATGTTTTAGTGTAGAGATCCCTAATGCAGGTGCGTGCAGAAGCACTGCTTTTGTGATGAAACAGAAGGTTAAATAAGACTGACAGAGGGATTCAGTAAAGCATACACAGTTGTTTTTCACCATGTGGGCATTGTGGTGCGATGCACACATGACAGAGGAAAGCTTTAGATTCAGTAAATGTTGTTTAGAGGTGCACACCCCATGCAAACTAGGTAAACACTGAGGTATGCTAATTACCACCTAAGCAGCTGAATTGCATCCTAATAAACCAATCCAACACTGTGGAGCTACTCAATAAGCTATAAAGCATTTATGTAGACTCCATGCTGTCTTGTCTTACTTATTCCAAAACTTTTGGAATTCAGTTATGGAAAGGAGTCTACACAGACAGAATCATGTCAACTGCTGCATTTACAAGGTAAGTCTTAAACCTGGAGTGTATTGTGCAATAATAGGAATAAGTGGCATATCCATGTATCTCACTAATAGGGCAACATATCCTTGTTTGTGCCATAACAGTAACTCACCTTTGCTCCCCCTACAAAAGAATAGTCTATCCTTGTTTGTACTATAACAGTGACTCAGCTATGCTCCCCCAAAAAGAACAGAAAAATGACACAATTTGCTAATAAACCCTCTTTGAAATGCTAAAAGTTCTATCAAAGGGACTGTCCCTGAAACATTTGTGCATTTTTATTACACAGCATTCCATTTTCATGTATTGGCAGTCATGTATACCTCTGAAATGGATTGACAAACACGTCCATGCTATCAGTATACTTCTAACTAATGCATACAGATAAAAGTGTAAAAGCATATGCTTCAGATATTTCTTAAATAAATTCCAGCACATGCAGTATGTAGCTGACCAAATGGACACATACCTTCTGTAGTGTAGTACTTCTCTGTACAGATATATCTTGAAGAAATATTATTCTATGCAGTCTCTCCAACATAAACAAGTGTCCCGGCCATCAGTTTGCCTGGCTACATAGTTACCTTCCTATGATGTAGACTCAGGGCTGTCAGCATGATGAAGATGCAAATGAGGTATGAACTCATTAGAATTGCAGAATCCCAAAACATTGGATCAGTGTAGGGATGTAAACATAGCGCAGCCACACTCTCAGTGTTTGGTTTTAATGGATTGCAACTGTGACTGATTAGTGTTTGGAAGAAGGAAAACACAACAGCACTGCAGGCTACCTTACTTCCAGTGGGTGTGTCAGGTCACATTTATAAAGTGTTATATGTAAGGTTGGAAATATAAGTATCAGCACACAAGTCACAGGTTGTGACCCTTCACATCCAACCTGCTCTTCATTTTTGGCAAATGCATATGATATTATTTCCACTTAATATCCTCACACATATAAAGGGGCAGCCATGGCGGTGCAGTGGTTAGCATTGCTGCCTCACACCAAGAGGCTCTCTGGTTTGATCTTTGGCTGGGGTGTCTTCTGTGTGAAGTCTGCATGTCCTCCCTGTGGTCATGTGGGTTTCCTCAGGGTGCTCCAGTTTCATCCCAAAGACATGCTGTAAATGGATTGGACACTCTAAAATGACCCTAGGCATGAGTCCGTGTGTGTATGTGTGCCTTCCATGGAAGGTTGGGCGCCAGGTTGGCAACTCAACACCGTAAAACTCCCCTGCCAGTTATGAGCAGACAAGTGATCCACTGTGGCGACCCCTAACCAGGAAAAGCTGAAAGAAGAAGAAGAATACTCACACATATTAAGGATAATGATATAGAATGGCTTACACACTGCATGTGTCAGATTCCTGCTCAGATACATGAAGAATGGCCAACAAACAGAGAAATGTAAGACAGAGCTGTATATTTTTATGCAAACTGGATAAGCTGTGCCATGGATGCAAAGTAGTCTCTAGTAAAAACAGTACCAAGGTTTGAATAAATAAAGATTTGAATAATTCAAGAAAATAATAATCATGACAGGTTGTGTGATCACTAGGTGACCTACATCCAAAACTTCTTAATGTACAAATAATACTTGTATGGTTTGATATCACTGTAGATGTTGTTGCAGTTGGTTGTGTGCATACTGAGTTCAGTTCCTTGCTGCAAAGCTGTATGTTTGGCAAAGAGGGATAAGGCACCCATCCTGTGTTCTGAAGGTGCATTGTAGAGAGAGATTTCAAATCCAGACCAATGTAGTAATATCTCATGTGTGCTAACATTTTCTAGTATGTACTGTATGTCATAGATTGCTCATCCTCATTTCAACTACCTCTCAATTTTCTTTCTTTTATCTTTTTTTTTTTATTGGCCAGTCTTTGCATGATGTGCTGTGTAGTGCAAACAGAGGAAACAGAAAAAAATTAATGTCAGGTTTGGCTATCCCTATCTGGTTTGCACAAACTGGACACCTGTCCCACCCAGGAAGCAGACAGGACTCAGCTGAAAATAGAAACCAGATAAATTCAATTAATACTACTGGGCATTGTGCAAACCGAATAGTGATGTTGCACTGTAGTTAATAGTGAGACCTTAAGAACGATTAGTAAAATAGGGAACATCATGTAAGTAGTCCTGTGGTAGAAGATGTTAAGTGTGGGGCTGGAGTACAGATGGTCTTGGGTTCTAGTACAGAGTGTGGAACCTTTATTTTATTGTTGTTACACTGCTGTTTATAGCAATGAACTGAAACATAGACAAGTGTTTCTTCTTGTGGCAACAGGTATAAGTGTAGGACTGCCATACACATGGACCTGGATTCATATACATCATACTCCATATACTTTTACTGTTGTTCCACTTCCCATTATAGTCACACTCACTTATAACACTTGACATGGTGTAGCTTATATTAATTATATGTATGAGGGCTAAGGCCCTAGTATTGTGTCAGTTATGTATTAATATATCTATGTATTATCACATTTATTAGCAAATGTATGACTGTTTGTATGCTGAGTACTATATTCCTGTAAGTCATAGACTTTTGTCAGATCAGTTCTTGTGCTACGTGGTTCACATTGAATTTATTTTTCTTTGATATTTGTATCCCGTTTTCACTGGCTTTACCACTGGCTTAAATTTTTGCTGTACTTTTATATATTCCTGTAAGCATATTTCTTCTATCTGGACTGCCATGGCCTTCACATTTGTCTAACACACATACACAACTGCCTGTATATCCAATAACATTAAATTTGCTTTGCTTACCACTGTTGAGCTCCACTTACCATTGCTCAAACAATGTGCATGGAGGTGCGCACTGCTGAGCACCATGTTTGCACAATAAGTGTATTGAAACATTTTAAAACAGTGTGCACACTCCCAATAAATGCGATAACTGGAATTGGTGGGAAGCCATCACTCTTCATTGCTCTTGATCCATGGTAGACATTGGAGACATTTCTGGAGAAGGTGTCAGATTTAGGGCACAGAGATGGAGTGTCCAGGAGTCCAATATTTTTATTGGACTCATAGTGAAACACCACAGTGCAAGGCTATTTGAAGGGGAATACTTTGGTTCCCAGTATAAGTCAAAAGCTTGGGATAGTTTGGCCTGGGCTGTAAGCGGTGCCACTGGTATCCCACTCACTGATGACTAATGTAGGCATCACTATTATGACCTACAGCAAGGGAAGAGGGATACACTTGATACTTGGATCAAGGAATTTAGGACTGCGGAAATCCCACAACTGGGTAAGTATCAACTACAGACAGTGCTTGTAAGATTTAAAAGCTGAATATTGGCAATACTGGTATTCATAATGGTATTCTGTTCTGTTCTGTTTTCCCTACTCGACTTACCTGACCAGACCTACCTAGGTCCCTTCCCTAATATCCCCCCCCAAAAAAAAATGGGCTCCTGTCCCACAAAAAAAAAATTGCCCCATACATAGCTCTCCATTTAACACACTTGTCTTCTTGACATAGTTAATTTGGTCCAATTAGCTATACAACATGATTGTGTTGTGGTCACTCCTCTTTCTGGAGGTGACAGTCCAAATTCAGTTAATATTTTGCACATATGTTCACTTTACACTGTTAAAGAAATGGAAATATATGGTTCTTTCCTACTTCCTTCCTGCACATTCCTGCACTGATTTTCCTTTATTCTTCCCACTGCTTGCTCCCCATTTCACCATTGTCCCATCTTCCTCATTTCTTTTCTTTGCATTTTTGTGCAATGGTGTGCATAGAGTGCCAATGGGCAGCACCGGTAATGCGAATGTAGTTAAAAGTATTACATTCAGCTGTACATGAACCTAGTACCATCTGGCCCCAAAAAGAATGCATCACTGCATTAATTGCATTAACATGTGCTGCCACAGAGTCAGTTAAGTAGCTGGTATATTCTAAAGACACAATACTAACTGCCAGACTCTGTTCTTCCTCCTCCTACTTGTTTCCCCATTTCACCATTTTCCTAGCTACCCTATTTTAACACCTTTAATCTGGTCAAGAAATAGAATCACACACAACAAACATAAGTAGCAGAAAAAGCAATGGATCCCTTCACAGTTTGGTCTGCATGTTTGCGAGGAGGTGTGCATTATGCACCAATCAGCGACAGTGAGTGGCAGCAAGATGCTGCAGTCATCTCCTCACAATACCGTTTATCACTGCTGCACTATGACAACACACAGCAACGCATCTTGTGTAAACAATTCATATCATTGCACTACCACTCTGTAATGAAAAGTATTTTAAAGTATTAGATACACCTGTATCAAACCCAGACTATCTGAGCCAAATAAAAGGAATGTATCAATACATTAATATGTGCTGCTGCAGAGTCAGTTAAGCAGCTGCTTTATTTCATAGACTCAGTACTGTCAGCTTTAGCAATGTGGACTGAATTTGTGCACTGCTTACCTACATGCAAACATGTGCATCCTGCATGCATATGTACTTTGCTAGCCATCTTGCAAACCTGCTGCTCACCTCACTATGGAAATGTTTATTTATTAACCTATATTAATGATATTTACTGTCCATTTCCTGCATATGACATGAAATTACATATGTAAACATTACAAACTGAGAGCCCTATCTAACAATATGTCACATATTTACAATACAGCCATCTGTTGCCATCTCCCCAAGAGCTGCAACCTTGGTGTCTCAATACTTTTTCCACACACATATCAAACACAGTACAAAATGTAATATCAAATGTGTGCTATGCAATGCACATCAATCTGGTAACATGCAGAGCTACGACTATTGACCCATATGAGTAAAAACACTTACCTGCAAGGCTAGGGAAGGAATCAGCATGGACCATATCCACAGGAACATAAGTGACCTTCATCACACTTGATCCTACCCATCTTGTTTTTGTTAAGGGTAGCTCTTGCTTATTGATCCTTGTGGACTTCTAGGATACTGACCCCACAGACCTGGATGAGGGGTAACAGGAAATACTGCCTATGTTGACTTATCCAAGGCCTTTGACACTATCCCCCATTCATGTGTCATACTGAAGATCTCACATGTGGGAATTAAGCCATACAGTAGTACAGGGAGAGGCAACTGGCTCACTGACATAAAACACACTCTCAAAGTTGGGGACTGCACCTCAACCAGTAGCCAATTACCATTAGAATACCACAAGAATCTATCCTGGGCCCTCAACTATTTGGAAACTACTTCCCTGAAGTGCAGGTAATGGTAGATGGCCTGTGTTTACCAAGTTTGCGGATGACTGGTAACTGGATGCACTAAAATAAAGTCCCCCAATGATGGTAACATAGTATGGAAGGAACTGCCACACACAAATGATTGGTGCCAAACTCATAGATGGAACCTTAAAGCATACAATGGCTCATTGTCTCCTTTGGCAATGAAGTACCCCTGCTAATTATGATATACATAGCACCCCTCTAAGCTCAAACACAGTGTTGTGAGACTTGTGGACACATGTTGATAGCAATCTACACTGTCATCACTGTGTGTCCATAGTGGTGACACACACATTCTGCATTGGCCACATCATACATATTGATATTACATCCAAGACCAGGGTGGTCATAACTCTGCTGTACTCTACCCTTATCAGACCACTAATTGAGTATGATACTTCCTTCTGTCTGTACCTCACCAGACACCTGCAGCAACTGGGGAAAACACAGGGTTGTGCCAGAGAGACTCCAGGGCCTCCAAACATGACATACATGGAAAGACTGAAAGACCTGTCAGTGTACTTAGTATCATGCAGGCTGCTGAGATGTGACCTATGTCTGCCCTATAGAGCAGTCTCAGACCCTGCCCTACTGGAAATGCTGCACATCTGCAAATCAAATGGGACAAAAATAACATGACCCAGGGTTCTCAACCTAGCCTGTGACATAAACAGAACATGCTGGGGAGAGAGCTGTATCCCTCAATGACTCACACTCCCCTGTAATAGGCTGCCACTGTGTATGAATCAGTGCTCCTCAATGATCCCTATTCAAGTGCAACTTTGACTACTGGTTGGGTGATTGTAAAGCCATCTCTGTGGTGGCTCCTATGTCCATCATAGACAGGGCCAATTGATGCTGCTCACAAAATATCACTGCTAACAATGACCATCCAACTATGCTCAATAAGGGTACTTGTGTTTTTATACTGCTAGGCTTCTAAACACCATAGGGACATTAGGCTAGTAGCCCACTATGTACATATATATGAAGCTATGAGCCTATGCAGGGCTACCAACATTTTGTCTCCAACATTGCCTGCTCATGTCATCTACTATAAGTTCACCTGCAGTCTTATAAAAGTCAGTCTGGTGCTGTGGCACTTGCTTAGCATATTGTGTTCTATAGTCTGTGTACCTAGGTAGTGGCTCTGTTCTTATTGCAGTCAACTGTGTGTGTGTGTGTGTGTGTGTGTGTGTGTGTGTGTGTGTGTGTGTGTGTGTGTGTGTGTGTGTCTGTCTCTCTGTCTAGCCAGAAGAGCAGGAGTGTACATCCTACAGTTACCACTCCAATTCCATGGATTGACAGTATTTTGATGCTTTCACATGTCTACAGATCCATTTCATGCTGGCCTCCCAACTTCTTCTCTCCAACATGCACTGCTGATGTCATCCTTTATAAGTTGACCTGGAGCCATGTAAAAGTCAGACTTGTACTGTGGTGCTTGTGTAAGGTACTGTGTTCTGTAGTCTATGTACTGAGATAGGTAGGGGTTCTATTCTCACTGCAGTCAACTGGGTATGTGTGTGTTTGTGCACTTGCTTGACAAACAAGAGTATTTTACAACAACATGTGGGACATTGCTTTTACCATCTTGGTCTCAACAGACTCTGCTGATTTGTGGATGTGTAGTATACACATGAAGGTAGGGTCAGAGATGTCCTGCAGTCCA
The DNA here is from genome assembly GCF_019279795.1 of Protopterus annectens. Taxonomy (NCBI): domain Eukaryota; kingdom Metazoa; phylum Chordata; order Ceratodontiformes; family Protopteridae; genus Protopterus; species Protopterus annectens. The sequence goes on from NC_056725.1 coordinate 1,906,275,659, forward strand.
GGCACAAGTCACCTCATTCTTTCCAATACAGATTTCAGGAACAGAACTTTCAGTATATCCATGTATGTCATGGCATGCTGTGTACGACCTATATTTTCTTGATGTGAACACTCAGTGGTATGCCCAGCTGCTGCAGGTGTCTGGTGAGGCACATGCAAAGGGTAGCGTTATACTGTATAAGTGTTCAGATGAGGTTTGAGTACAGTGCAGTTATATCCTCCTCAGATCTGGATACAATGGCCTGACTTCTGAGGTGCACGACATAGCCTTTACACACCACTGTGGACACTTGGTTGAAGTTCAGATTGCTATCTATGTGCATTTCCAAATCTTGCACCACTGGTTTCAGCATAGGGGGGAGTGTTGTCAATGGTGTATTTACCAGGAAATCTCACTTTGCATAAGGCACAAATCTTGACACATTCTGTATTCATTAGTAGATCGTGTGGCTTGGCACCAATCATTTGTGTGTGTTATCTCCTCTTGTACTATAGTCACATCATTGCTACACTCAATGATTGCAAACAATATGCATGAATCAGCAAACTTGGTACATTATATGTCATATTTTGCAGCCTGTACTGTTTAAAAATAGATTACAAACAGTATAGGGCCTAACACAGATCCTTGGGGTACAACAGTGGTGACAGCTGCAACAGTAGAGGTTGATTCACCAACTTTCACAGTATGTGCTCTGTCAGTGAGGACATCGCATAACCATCTAGTGATGCAAGTGTTAATCCACAGCTGGTAGAGTCTGTCAATGATACCTGAGTAGGGGGTTGTGTCCAAACCCTAGGACAGATCAAGATAGGCAGTATGCACTGTGTTACCTTCACGCATGCCTATCACACAGAAACAATGGGCTGTAACAACATCACACATCATCTATAGCATGTCTCAGAACATACGCCTATCTGACACAGTATGATATACTCTTCAACACACCCTCCAGATGGGCTGTGTTTCCATGGAAGGGTGTACATTGACATGCATTCACCTGAGTGGGCTGAGGACAGCACCTGATGCATGCATGTATAGATACATCCTGACTCTACTCATCTGTGAGATAGACGAACATGTCATCATGGACCTTCTGTAAATGGACACTAGTAATATCACAGCTGTGTGCAATAGATGTGTGTGAGTTTTTGATGGTAGAGAGGCCTAAATAGATATGTCTGTTACATCTATCAGATGTCCTCAAAGAGCATCATCCTGTGGAACTTGAAAAGGCCAATGCAGTCAACAGGAGTCCACAATGAGGTATTCACTCCACAATGACAGATGTGGCCATCAACACCTATATCACGAAGTGGGTAGAACAGTGGATCTCATATGTGGCATCTAAATATGTAGAAATGTAGAAATATGTGAAGTGACCTATAGCTCATGTCCAGTGATCATGTGTGTACATTCAGGGCTATCTGCTAGGCCCTTTCCTGTCCATGATTGAAATCACAGACATCAAGAATGACATACAAATCCTGTGTCCCAACAGGTGTCTGGAGGAGTACAGATTGTGGACAATCATTTACACCAACTGTAATATTGGTATAATACAGACAGTATCAACAGACATCAAAGATTGCTGCCACATGAGATGAAAAAAAAGACACAGGTTAGGAAATTACCTTTTTCCCCCACTGTAGTGCAACCTTGGAGTTGGTATATTTAATTACGGGGGGTGTGGGGGGCGGAGCTTGCCCCCCTGCATACACATAGTACAAAGTGTCTGGGATGTTATTTGTAGTTGCTTCATAGTTTTCAATGATTTGAGATTTGATGAAATGAGTTTTCGATGAAATGGGTTTTCGACGATTTGGTCTCGATGGTTTGCAATTCGATGAAATGATAATTCGATGATGTGAAGTGGAACCATATATATATATATATATATATATATATATATATATATATATATATATATATATATATATATATATATATATATATATATATCTGCCATACACACCAGTCAACTAGCCTGTAGTGATCATAATGACAAGTGTGTCTGCTCACACCTCCTGCATATTTTAGTGTCAGGAGAGTGTGCTTGATTACACTCATAGATTGCTGACATGTCCTAATAGTTGTACAAGTGTATTGGTGCAGATCCATCTATGCTCACTCAAAACACATATGTTGTATCAGAGACATGAATATTACTGCTGGTATTATTCTGATGCTATCCATGATTGTGCATGATGGTCTTACTGTTGGCCATGAGCTTGCATCTGTATCCTACTTGTTGGAAGCCACTCCTGAAAATACAGGCATACTCAGGCAAATCAGTTTGCACAGCTTCACAATATCCACCCAACCCCAATTGTGTTTAACATCCATGATACATGTCCTCTTCATTGTTCATGTTTGGATACTTATATCACACAGACATCCTTCACTGTTATGTCACCTTATGCGACAGTCATATCATATACATATGTCACTGTGCAGTCCATATTGTGCTATTCGAAAATGTGATTAGTGTGCTTGTTGCAATTGGCTTCCTTTCACATTTCCTCATATGCAGTACATTACAATGTTTCACCTGTCCTCCTTCCTGCTGTTCATCCCTAAACTTAATCTGTGTGTTCCTATTCAATAAACATACTTTCCATGACTGTTTCTTATAAATGGCAGTCCATGTACCCTTACAGATCATTGACACAACTTATACAGACTGCCTGGAATGAGATTCAACAATACCCAGCACTACATACACTGTCCTGTCCCCACAACATAATATACTAATATATGAAAAACCCTGGTGGTCCATGGGACATTCTGTTCAATCTCGCTAGCCCAGTATGCTGGAGTGTACATATACGCAGTCCTGTCCCTGCAACATAATACATTAATATATGAAAAACCCTGGTGATCCATGTAGCATTCCATGCAATCCCTTTTAGCCCAGTATGCTGTAATGTACACATACACTGTCCTTTCCTGTCTCCACAACATAATAAATTAATATATGAAAAACCCTGGTGGTCTGTGTGGCATTCCGTGCAATTCCACTAACCCAGTTTGCTATGCTGTAACTAAATTCATTATCCATGTTGCTTTACTCAGTTTCCTGGCCACCACAAAACCCTGTTTGTGTACATTTGAAGGAGAGCCGCGGCATGAATACTCATTAAGCCCTGAAGCTCACCGCACAAACATATAAACTCCATGTAGGCTTCACATGAAGCCTACACAGTTTATTGAATCCCAGGGTGAGTCTTTCATGGTTTGAAAAGCTAAACACAGGTCATATTGCGGTAGCTGGTAGGCTACTGAGTATAAAAAGTCATGCAAATCTCTCTGGATAGCTGAAGGATTTAAGATCTTTAATATTTTGGTTATATTGCATTGATGATTAATGTAGACAGATAAAAAGATTTATTGACTATGGTAAAAATATGATGATCAAAGGAGAGAGACAGGGAGATTTCTACAAACATACCCAGGTCTCTTATGACAGTCTCTTTAAAGAGGAATATCATTTATAACATATGAGATGGCACCGTTTTTCTTGCCAAACACTGTTATGCTGCAAATGTGACACTGTTTTTCGTACACCAGATATGTTCATATTCACCCCTTGCTGGAGCTCCTTAGTCTCAGTGGATGAGCAGATAATAATAGCCACCTTATGGCCATCAACAAATTTGGTCAACCACACTTCTGTTATATTGGAATAGATGCTGTAAAATAAATGCCAAACAGGAGAGGACCTAACATTGATCCCTGTGTCATACCACTGATTACAATTTTACATTCAGAGAGTGTACCAGCAACTTTCATAACCTGGGATCTATAGGATAGCCAATTTGCATTCCAGAAGACAACATTATGATCGTCTAATTTTCAATAATTCCAGCATGGGAAATAGTATGAAAATCCTTGCCCAGGTCAAGATTAACAGTGTCCTCAGAATGACCACTGTCCACAGTTTCTATAAGCTTTTCAAATAAGCTTACAAATCCAAATTGAGTGGAATCTAGTTCAGTTTAGTTGCCTATGTCTATATAAATTAGTTCGGCTATTATAAATCCCATGGCTTTGTATATAAGGCAGGTGAGCTTGTTGGGTCTATAAGTGCCTGAGTCTACAGAAGAGCCACCCTTGTGTACAGATTTTACAGTGGCTTTTCTCCATGCATAAGCCCTGTGGACCGTCTGAAGCTGAACAGTTTAAGTAGAGGTTTGGATATTGTAAACATAGTACTGAATGGAATGCAGCCTGGTATGTTGTCTAACCCATGGAAATATTATTTGTAGCCTTTGGCATGAATTATTCAGGGATAGTGGGGACAGCAATGTGGATAGGAGAGAGAAAGTTACCACTAAATTTGTCTGCGAGTATATTTGCTTGTCCTTGGGAACAGAGTGTGTAATATTATTATGAATACACTCAGTGCATTATTATATATTATTCCTTAACTTTCTAACATAGCTGAAGAAAGATTTGTAGTTTCATTTGGTATGTGTGGCAATCATAAGTTTATGTTGAATTTTCATTTTCTAATACTGCTCTTGTATTCTTTTCTGGCATGTCATTTTGAGTTATGAGGTGGACATTTCTTGCTATTTTCATAATTTTTCTTCCTTTCTTATACAGTTTATTTATAGGGGAGTTTCTGAATTTACCATTTAGGGTGAATGAGTACTGACATGTCTACGCAGCTGGTAAAGTTGGAGGTGACTGTGGCAGCCTTCTAATTTGGGTCTATTTGCAAGAGATGGTTGGTAATGTATATGTCTTCCATAAGCTTGAAGTAGGCTTTACAGAGAAAATGACCAATTTGTGGTCAGATTTAACCAGGAATGATGAGATATGTGCTGAGGTATAGGAAGGGCTAGGTTAGTATGCACTAGGTCAAGGATGTTAAAGCCTGCAGTGGGTAGTTTTACAATTTACTGCAATGCATTGTTATTGACAAAGTCCAGGAAATACTGACCAAAACTATTGTTAAATGTGAAAGTGTGCCAATCAATGCTTGGGTACTTAAAGTACTCTAACAAGAAGACATTTGGCTTGATATTTAATGCCTCAATATGATGGGATAATTTCCATGATTTTGGGAGAACATTTATTGGGCTCTATAGCTAGCAATGAAGTAATAGTTCTAAGGTGCATAGGTAGTTTCTCCGCTTTCAGTCCAGGAAACAACCGAAGGTCCTAGTCCAAATTCTTAGTTACCGCCAACCACTGCCATTTTAAGTGACTTGCTCAAGGTTATACAGTAAGCAAATGAAGCCTGAGGGAATCATACCTTGTACCACAGGAACAAGCTCATTGGAAACTCATACCCTTAACCCTCTGCAGCAACTACCAGGCAGTTTGGATTTGTTAAGGGTGATATGGATTTAGAGGAGCTTCAAGTTAGAGTCATGGGTAACTTGATGTGCATTAATAAATGAGTGCAAAACAAAAACTGAATGAAATATGTAAGGAGAAAATACCACTCTGGACACAGAAATAAATATAAAGTTAGCGCTAACTTTATATTTATTTCTGTGTCCAGAGTGATATTTTCTCCTTACATATTTGATGTGCACTAATGTTGCTTCTAACAAATACAGATACTCCCCCCAGTTACCCAAGGTCTGAAGGCATGACAGGCACTAAACCCTAGTACAGAGGGAGTGCTGCCATTGCAATGAAAGCATGTCTCAGCAACTACACAGACATGAATGTGTTCCAGTTACAGGAAGGCCTCAGGTGCTGGCATCTTTCTAGCTGAAATCCTAGCATTGAGTAGTGCCACCATGATGTTGCCTGAATTTGAGTGTGTTATGTAGGAATGTCCAGTAGGGAGTATTTACCTGAAAAGCACTGTGGGGCAGCCAAGGCTTTAGGGTGATATGCAGAAGCCCTGGTATGAAAGGTGCAAGCCATCCCTGGCAAAACAGGAAGTCTAAGCTACTATGTCATCACTGATTGGTACATACTGGACTCCCCTTAGAATGACACCAGTTAGATAGCCAATTGCTAAACCCAATTATCTTGTCTGAATATCTAGACATCATTATTAGTGAATATAAGGTACTACTCAAAACCACTGTCTTTTCTACCTCTAATGCATGCATAGTATGTTGCATCATGTCTGTGTGCATGTCTTTCTGGGTGGAACACCTCAGATCATTCACTCCCACATGGCATACCACAAGGTCATAGTCATATCTGCCTGGCTTAATTGTTCTTAGAGCCCTTGTGACATTATAGATCCTGCACTAGAAAAGCAGCTTGCAATAACCTTGTTATTTTCCAGTCTGGTGAGTGTGGACTCTGTATGCCTAAGTATAGTGTCACCCATGAAAAAAACAGATTTATTGGGCCTTATAGCATTTTGGATTTAGCACAAAACCTTCATAAAATCATGTAGTACCAGCATAAAAACAATAGTTACTCTTCAATGTACCTAATTTTCATCCACTGTTAGCAATTGAAGGGAAATGTTCTTAAAAGTTATAATGTCTCATAAAAACAAAATCCACGTTCAAACAGCAAACCATCAGAATCAATAACCAAATTAGTTTAATCTTCTTTGTTTTTCTTTCCAAAATATGTGCAAATGTTCACAAAGAACTATAACTCACACATTTGATGCAAAATGATCACATCAGAGAAAAAAAGCCACTCCACTGGGGTAGAGAGAGAAAGTCCTGACTACGCCCCAGCTTACAAATGATGGAGCACCAGGGAAGAATGGATGTGCCCATCCAGAGCGGGATGGCTGTGAGGGTGCTCTTGTCAGTGATCTCAGGTGGAGGCTGAAGATGCAAACAAAGGGGCATAACCCAAAGAGGGGAACAGGGTGGTGAAATGCCTGAGATGTTGTGGAGTTGGGATGTAACACTGCACATCCTTATTGCATGTCCACCCCTCAGGCAAAACCGTTCAACCTGCAGAAGGGGTTGGATAGGTCAAAAAGCAAAAAGTAAAAATAATTTCCTGGCAGAAGGTTAACAGCAACACCTCCATGGACACCCCTATGCTGAGCAACCAGTCCAATCTCATTTGGTTAAGGTGGGGAAGTTAAGAAGAAGCTGGTAGACTCTATGATGGATGGGACATAGTGGTAGAAGGCTATAGGATGATGCATGGGAGCAAAAAAGAGATAAATGTTCTTCACTGGCTTATCATAGGATCATAGGAAGTTACTAGGCTAGTGGCCCTGAGGCCCTCATAAGCTTACCCAAGAGTTTAGCGCATGCATAGACAAATCAGCACCTGATGCCCCTATCCAGCAGGAACACGGGTGGAATCCCAAAGATGTATTTTCTATTTCCCATCCAGTTATCCAGATTATGCTTAAAAGGGGGTAAAGAGGTAATCTGCTTATCAGTCATTTTTCACCTATGTGTCTATGAGCATTCATCCCAGTTCTGAGTGTCTCTGTCTCAACTATGTAACATGTCTCTGGGATTTCTTTCAATTAATAAGATAAACCAGATCCTTAGAAGTACATGAAAAAGTGTACTTTTGTGAAATTTTAAAGCTAGTAGTAGCACATACTATGACATGTTTTGCATCTTGAATGGTTGCCACATTTTTGCGCCATTTTGAACCATGTTCGGTTCTCGTCTCAGTCTGCTTCTGACAGTAAGATTCTTATTAGTGGTTGTTTAAAAGATGCTTTTGTAGGGATTATTTGATAATGTTTCTCATCTTGTCACCCTTATTGGATTTTACCTGGAAGTATCTTATGATTTTGCTGAGTTTTGAAGGTCTGGATGATAGGCTGTCACTAGTAGAACTCTGTTACAGAGGTTCTCTCTTTATACTAAAGCAGCTGTTGTCATTAGTTGTCTTGATTGTCCTAAAGCTCTGTCAAACTCCTTGGCAGAGTGACCCTACGTAAGGAAGGCTTCCTTTAGTTGAATCAAACTGATGATACTGGTGAATGGTAGGCAGAGTTTTTTTCACTAGTCACAGCAATTTTGAAACTTCTCTCAAATCACAGACATACTTTTTCTACCTCTGAAAGCTTACATGTACAAAAACTTTCATCTCTCTTCCTCTTTGACATACAGAATAAGTCACTCTCTTATTTTATATTTCCTTGGATATTCCTCTCATAGTCAGGAATGAGTCATAGGTTCATAGGTTCATAGGTGTGTACTAGGTTAATGGCCCTGGAGCCTTTACAAGCCTAGCCCATAGATATCCCTGGCATTGTGCTGCCTGACATTAGTTACCAGTGCCTCTATCAAAAAGAGCCACTGGAGTGATCCCCGGGGTGTATTTTCTATTTTCCATCCACCCATCAAGATTTCTCTTGAAGAGGGCCAGTGAGGTGCTCTACTTGACATGTGGGAAGTCCATTCCAGAGCATGGGCAGTCTCTGGGTTATGAACCTGTCTCTCCAGCATGTTCTTGTGATAATGGTAATGAGATTGAGGTCTCTGGAGTGTGGTGCAGAGGGATTTGGATTTCTTTAGATGTTGCATTTCTAACAGAGCTGGGTCAGACATGGCTTTGTAAGTCAACCAGAGATCGCCTCTTAGTAGATGATATGATACAGAGAATAGCTGGAGTTTTTTGAGTCTGTCCATGTAGGACATGTTTAAAGCCTAGGATCCTCTTTGTGAGGTACTTTTGTGGCCTCTCCAGTTTTGCAGGTGTCTAGTGAGGTACATGCCAAATGGGGCATTGTACTCGATGATTGGTCTAATGAGGGAGTAGAGAGAGATGATAACCTCTTTCTTCCTGGATGCAAAACCCTTGGTAATGAGATGTATTATTATTTATTTATTTTATTTTATTTTATTTTACACTTGTTGACTGGGCTAGTCTAACTGGATACATGTCCATTTTCAGTAGAGGCCCGGGGAGATAAGCTCCAAGATAGAACAATGAAATTAACAAGATAACAAATTTTACAATGCATATTACAGGTTATCACAGTAAATTCAGCAGCGCAGAATACAGGCATAACATAGCATGCTAGTACAATCAAGATGTTATAGAGGGAGATAGTATTATGGTTAATAAGGAAGGAATTACAGTTAATGAGTAGAAGGGGTAGGAAGAGCAAAGTATTAAGAGATACATAACTAGTCAGACTTAGTACGGGGGCATAACCACTGTGTTCTGAGGAACACTTTCAATTTGTTTTTGAAGCATGATACTGAGGGAAGTGAGGAGAGTTCACTGGGGAGGAGATTCCAGGCTTTTCCAACAATATTAGAAAAGAGGGAGTCACCAGCCTTGTTGTTTGGTTTAGTGGTATGTATTAGAAATCTCTGAGAAGACCTTAAGGATTTCAGGTTTTTATAGGGAGTGATGAGTGTGGATAGAATAGGAGTTTTGGAAGGTTTGTAAAAAGTGTTGTGGGCTATAGATAATTGATGGAATTTAATCAGATTTTGTAGTTCAAGCCATCCCAGCTGCTTTAAATTAATGCAATGGTGGGTTCTAAATGGGTTGCCTGTAGCAAATCTGGAAATGTTATTTTAATACATTTCCAATTTGCTAAGATTATTTTTAGATAGATTAGTAAAAATGGATGAGGCATAAAGAAGTGAAGAGATTAGATGAGTGTGTGCTATAGTGGTTTTAGCTGAAGGTAAGAGGAAGGATTTTACCCTATAGAGAGAGCCAAGTTTTTTGTTGACAGTTTTTATAGTATTGTTAATATGGATATCAAAGTTCAGATTGTTGTCAATGGTGATACCCAATAGTTTGGTGGTTGGATCAGGGGATATAGTAGTTTTATTGGTAGAGATAACTGAGAAATCAAGAGGAGAGGACTTATTAGTGGGAGAGAAGAGGAGGAATTTAGTCTGTTTGGGGTTTAGGAGAAGGCATCTATGTGTGATCCATTGCTCAACTGTGTTAAATACTTGTTGGGTAAGAGATTGAAGTTCAGAAGAGGAGGTGGCTGAGCATATCAGTGTGGAGTCATTTGCATATTGTATGCATGTGGCTTGGGGGATGGCAAGGTGAAGGTCATTAATAAATATGGACAAAAGTAGAAGTCCTAGGATGGACCCTTGAGGGACACCAAGTTTGACAAGCAGGTGAGTGGAGAGAGACTTGCGCCATAGTACGGCCTGTTGTCTTTTATCAAGGTAGGACTGGAACCACTTTATAGAAGATGTATCTAGTGACAGGGATTTCAGTAATTTGATGAGAATTTGGTGATTTACCATGTCAAAAGCTTTAGACAGGTCAATAAATAGTGCTGAAGAAAGCTTGTTAAGATTGCGGTTTTTGTTGATACAATCTGTGAAGGAAAGAAGGGCATTACTAGTGCTATGTGAAGATCTGAATCCATGTTGACAGTTGGAAAGTAAATTATTTTGGGTTAGATGGTCAAGTAATTGTCTGTGAATGCATTTCTCCATGATCTTTGCCAAAGGAGAGAGAAGGGCAATGGGGCGGTAGTTGGAGAGTTCAGTGGAGTGTCCACCTTTAAGATGTGCCACATAGAAGGAATTTTGGATCACATTTCCAGATCCATGGTTCCCAAGTCTCAAAATATCCCAGACAAAGAAGTTTCCTGGTGGTTTTAGTTGTACTGTTTCTCAGGCAAACAACAAAGTGACTTATTTGTGGTTACTTTAGACACTGTGTAAAATCTGATATTCATAAGTATGAATAACAAAATGAGACACAAAATTGTACAACGTCAGAGTCATCACTTGATTTCAGACCACCCAACAATATATAGGAGAGCATTTCTCTTGACATAGATCCAAAACATTGACAAAGGCTGAAGAAACCTATATATTTTAAGAGAGACATCTACATGTTATAGTTGTGAGACACCTTGGGCAATAAATGAAAAGATTATATCACCCACATTTGTGTCGCAGGAGGCTGACATCTCAGTATATATAATTAATAGATTAGCATTCAAATCATGCATTGACATATGAGTTTAAAGAACAGTACATTTTGCTTTGAACCCATACCCTTTCTGCAATGCACTAAAATTCATATTAAGACTTCTGGGCATACGCAACATCCACAGAGTCCTTCAAACTAAGCAGCATGATTTAGCTGTATATCACAGACATAATTCATTGTTCTTGACCATACATATTTAAGTAACACATATCACCAAAATTAAAACAGAATAAGTTAAATATGAAAAGAAAATGTAAAGCTGCCCATAAAACATCTCTAAGGCCTAATGTAGAGTACACAACTATGGCATATAGGGACTCTGCAACATCAGAACTTGAAATAGGCACACTGCTGACATTTTAACTGATATGGATATCTAAGACAGTGATATTAATATTTCCTGTTGAGGATTTAACATTTCCTACTTCCACTTAGGTCCTTACTTTGAATTATTGGCATTTTCAGGAAAGAAAGTAAATCTGGAGACCACACACAAAGAGACTGACTTGGAGGGCTTCTAACAGATATGGGTGTTTATCTGTTTGAGACAAAGGTGCATACCAACAATTTTACAACCTAGAATACACTGATTTCCTCAAGGCAAGATAGTGACAAAAAATGTCTTGACAAAATAATTTCAGAATGGCGGGGATGCCCGATAACCCAAAGATATCTTATGTCTTTGAGTTCACATATAGTTGGAAACCTCAGATCTTCAAAGAGCTTTATGACCCTTTGCAGAAGGACTTGTTGACAGAGGGCAAACAGTTCCTTCCAGTATGAATCAGGTAATAAAAAACAGCCTTAGCAACTGTTTGATATTCTGAGAGTCCTAAATAGTAGCCCCTGAATACTGAGACTGACTGATGAAAAAATGCAATCTTACATATACCACGTTCATCATTTCCATTTCTCAGAATAGTCTATTTTCTTTTAAGTATGGCAGTCTCAGAGTTGTTATATATATCTATATGTATACTCTTTTTAAGTTCTCCAAATCTTTTGGGTTTCTAACACCATGACAGGAATGGACCCCATTCCTAAGTCAAAGTACGATTAAAGTTCATGAAATTAGTATTGTTTCAATCTTTGATGTTAGCCAAAAGTGCTCTTCACAGCACCAGCAATGTGCCCAGTACTGACTCCTGCAATTTGTATGGGTTTACATGGATTGGTAACATATCTAAATATGATTACAGATTCTTTTTTATAAGGCCTACTACTATTGGGACTGTTGGGGTATCCTTCTACATTGCTCTCATTTCTGCCTGGAAATCCTGGTATTTTATGACTTTGTGTCTCTCTGTATGCAACACACTGTAGTCACTGGGTGTGGTGATTTCAATGATCAATCCTACTTTTGTCTTCTTTTCATGGACCACTATATTCAGTTTTCTAGCATTTATGTTTTGAACTGTTGGTAATGGGTGATCCCATGTGATATAAACGCCATCATTTTCTATGATGCTTTGTGGTTCATGTTTCCAGTGTTTTTCAGCCGCTTCAATGCCATAATGTTTGCACAATCCCCAGATCAACAGTATTGCCACATTATTATGCCTATCAGCATACAGTCCTTCTGTCATTAGTATATCACAGCCAGCAATGAGGCATGTGACTGTTTCTAATTCAGGTTTACTAAACCTACATTTGTCTGTTTCTGCCTCATGTTCAATGGACTTTGTAAACCAGCATGTACATAGCCCACTATCTTGGGGCGCCAATATTAACCTTTCATTTCTTTGTTTGAATTTACCTCACCTTAGCCATTCCTGCGTTCATTCCTGATCAACATGATGTTCTTCCAGAAAGTTTCTGTACTTGCAACTATATGCATTTTTCACATTTCTTGCCTTCTCATCTGGTCCTTCACCTTATATTCTTTCTTTCCTTTTTGGCACATTCAGTTGCTGCCTGATTTTTATCTACTTCTGGTTTGATTTCCATTCCTGCTTGATGCTGATATGCTTCTTCTAGATTAAGCAGAGATGTCATCTCAGATTTATTTTCCTCATGTTTCAAAACTTTCATTACATTTGGGTCTTGTGGGGCAGCAGATATGTGTGGAGTCCCATGATTGTAGATCTATACATGCAATCAATTTCAAGGAGTCCCATTCCTCCTTCGGAATGGGGAATATATAATCTTAGTATACCCTGATTTTTATAAATCATTTGGTGAGCATAAAGCATCCTTCTTATTTAACTATCTAATCTATCCAACACATTTTGGGGCCAGTCAATCACTGCAAAACTGTAAGTTAGGACAGGAAGAGCAAATTGGTTTATATCTTGGATTTTCTTCCTAGATATCAATGCTGTTTTCAGGATTAATTTAAGTCTTCTAAAGTATTCCTTACTAAGTTTTATTTGCATTTGTTCTTGTTTTATTGTTGATCCCTCATCAATTTCCAAATATTTATAGGCTGTCTCTTGCTCAAGTTCTTTTATATCACATTCCTGTCCCAAACTGATGTTTTCTTGGTGCTCCAGCTTTCCTTCTTTAAAGGTTGCTTTTGCACATTTATCAAGACTAAATGACATTATTATATCATCTCAAAAAGTTTGACAACCTGCAGTTGTACTGTCAGTTCCTCATCTGATGAGCTATACAGTTTTAAATCATCAACAAATAGAACATGAGAAATCTTTCTAGGATCCAAATTATAGCGATGGCCTAAGCTGGCAAAATAGCAATGGTGACAGAGACACCCTGGAATATCCTCTTTTGAATTTAAATCCCTGGTCACTGTAATGTAGTCGATCAGTGTAGGGTGAATCTTATACATTTTTAAGCACTCTTTTATCTATGAATGCCCAAGCCTTTCTGTGTTGGAGGGAAGCCTTCTAGCTTATCAGTGAGAGTGGTAAGCATTAGGTAGCTTTTCTACCACAACAGGAGTGGTTTCCGGCCCAGACATTGTAGTTTATTGGCCGTTTGGGCAGTTTTTCCAACTCTTTCAACTTTCTTATTTAAAAGCCCATGTTTGCACTTGCTTCCCGCCTTTCCTTTAACTAGTCTAGTCCAGATACAGATTTGATGTATCCAGGACTGTTTCTAAGCTTCTGAGTGGTGCCAAAGTCTGCTTTTCAATTTTTCCCTTAGATCTGCTAGTTCTCTCCTCTCCTGGACTTTTACTAGCTTATTAGTTTAGCACTTTACCAGGCTTCTTGCAGCAATTATTGTAGCATATAAAAGTGCTACCCAGCACTAAAAGTTCTACAAGGAAACAGCTCCATTACTTATTATTAATGCCCACCCCTTCAGGCATGTCTAAAGGTCAGTTTCCTGTCCTTTCTTCAATTAACCTGGTAAACTTGAGCAACTGCCTCATGTACACTGACAACCCTCTCCTCTTGCCTCCCTACACTCAGACTTATGAGAGATGCACTTATATATCCAAACTGGAAGCCACGCATTCTCCAGCCAAGACCGGAATAGCTGATCAAGAGGAAAAGGTCAACACTTGCACCACACCACATGGAACACATAGCCTTCCAAAACACACACCAGCACTGCCTTAACATAAAAACACAAACCACACACCCACCTTCATGGAGGCTCTCAATAAAAATCTACCCAAACAGCAGAGACCTCCAAGGCAGAAATGCACTCAACCACCATGACACAACACTAATCATGAGACACATAACTCTCCTAAATAGTGTGCCACTCAACCAAAGCCCCTAAGGCAAAATAGCATGCCCAACACACTGGTCATAGGTGACTCGATAGTGAGGCACACATGTCCCACTCACTAGGTTAAATAAGGAGAAAGTAACAGTCAGCTGCCTGTCAGGTGCCAGGATCTGCCACATAACACACACACTCAGGTCCCTCAACAACAGGTACAAATATGACTCTGTCATTGTACATATGGGTGTGAATGACCTGAGACATACCTCCCAGGACTACATGAAAAGAGACATGGAGGAGCTCTTGGATTATGTAGCCCAAGTGGGTATGACCCTACCCCTGAGCAGCATTCTACCATCACCCAGAATGATACCACAGTACAAGCAAAAAATGATTGATTTCAACAACTGGCTAAGTTTCTGGTGTCATTCTAAGGGAATCCAGTATCTGCCTGCCTGGGATGACATGATTGACAGACCTCAATACTTTTTCAGAGATGGCCTGCATCTGTCACCCCTGGGCATCCAGTTACTGGCCAAGGCTCTTGCCACCCCTATAGTGCCTTTTTTAGGTGGTGTTGCAAAGACCAAATTCCACAGTAACAGTTACAAACAAATGCAATCTGAGGGTCATGCTGCTAAATGCTAGAAGTCTAAATCTTAAAATGCACTTGCTTGAAGCACTCCTTAAAATGGAGAACATCGAAATTTGTGCCGTAACAGAGACCTGGTTCAAGGCAGCAGAAAGTACCCCTGCACTACCAGGCTATAACTCATTCCACACATTTTGGCCCCAGAACTTGGACTGAAGCTCCAAAGACGGTGGTGTTTCCATATTCATAAAGGATGTGCATACCTCCAGACTGGTAGCCCAACATAATGCATCTAAGATACTTCAGGTGCAGCTAACATTGGGTAAGACAGCGATTCAGGTTGTAGCCTCTTATAGGTCCCCAACCATGTCCCAAGACTCACACTCCACATTCCTAAGCACCCTGAAGAATATTAGGGTCAAACCTAACACTCTCATACTGGGTGACTTTAACAATTCCTTCCTGGAATTCATTAATTCCAATGCCCTGGACCAGCTCATTCTTACCCGCACTACAGGTAGCAACATCCTTGACCTGGTCATTACTAATATGGGTGACCGTTGTTCTACACCAGTAGTCAACTCCTCCCTAGTTAGATCCGACCACAAACTAATCACCTTGGAAATCCACATCCCTCCCCCCCCCCCCCCCCCCAGCAAAGGTAACCATCATGAAAAACTTCTCCAAAGCTAACTTTGGGCTCCTAAAAACAGAGGTAGCTAACTTCATGGCACCCATGCAAATGGAGAATATTTGCATGACTGCCAAATCATGCACCAATGCACTGTATGAACACATACACAAATGCATGGATCTCGCCATACCCAATAGAATCAAGATACTCACCTCTAAACAAAGGAAGCCAGTCTGGTGCTCCCTTGCCATAAACAGACTCTACAACAGAAGGAGGAAACTGATGCAGAATAAGGTGAAGTTCCAAGACTGGAAAAACTCCCTTATCAGCCTCAACAAAAAGTTGAGATCCCTCATCAAATGCTCTAAAGCTAGCCATGAAAACAGAATTGCAGCAGATAGTAAAGACAACCACAAGGCCTTCTATAGTTATGTAAAGAATCTCCATGGCAATACCCAGATTTGCACAATGGTACCTCCTATACCGAGCCAACAGATATTGCCAATATACTGGTTGACAGATTCAGTGCCAACTTTACCCTTCTCTCCCCCCAAAGGAACAGTCACAATACCAGTAGATTGCCAGGCATCCAGCATTACTGCTGCACAGGTTAAAACAGCATTGTCCAAGGCCAAGAATACGGCTTCTATGCGACCTGACAATATCCCTGGCTGTGTTCTACATGAACTACAGAGTGAAATGGCACCTCACCTGTGTGCCCTGTTTAATCACAGCCTCACCTCAGGATTTGTCCATACCAAACGGTGGACTGTTACAGTCATCCTTCTCCACAAAGGAGGAGTAACTACAGACTCTGGAAACTATTGCCCCATTAGCCTGATGACTCTGATATGCAAAGCTGGAACGCATCATCATGGACCTAATAAACAATGATATAGGGAATCTCCAAACTCTGGATCCCACACAGTTTGGTTTTGTGAAGGGTAGATTATGCCTGCTCAACTTGGTCAACTTCTTTGAGTCAGTCACCAGAGCTGTGGATGAAGGCAAGGTGGTTCATACAGCCTACCTTGATCTGGCCAAAACCTTTGATACTATTCCCCATTCAGGAATCATAGAAAAACTCACTAAGCTAGGCATCAACCCCTATATCACTAGGTGGGTTGCAAACTGGCTGATGGGTAGAACCCACAGTGTAAAAGTAGTTGACTCAAAGTCAGACTGCCGACCATTTATGAGTGGAGTCCCACAGAGTTTGGTCCTTGGTCCTCTCCTGTTTGGTATCTACTTCTCTGAAGTCCAGGCCAACACAAAGGGACTCTGGTTGACAATGTTTTCAGACAATTGCAAGTTGGGAGCTATTATTAACTCCCCAAGTGATATTGACATCCTACAAAAAGGCTTCACTGAGACCAACGACTGGTGTCAGAACCATGGCCTTACGCTAAATGCCAACAAATGTGTCATCATTCCCTTTGGGAAAAACCTGGTTCCCATGAATTACCACATCAATGGTAGTTCACTAAACACAGAAGGCGTTATAAGAGATCTGGGAACACAGATTGACAGCATCCTCTCTTTTGACCACCACATTGCCACTGTGGTCAGAAAGTCCTTCTATGTGGCACATCTCATTACTAAGGATTTTGCATCCAGGAAGAAAGAGGTCATTGTCTCCCTCTACTCTTCCCTCGTTAGGCCAGTCATTGAGTACAATGTCCCATTTGGCATGTACTTCACTAAATATCTGCAACAAGTGCAGAGGCTGCAAAAGTACCTCACAAAGAGGATCCTAGGCCTTAAACATTTGTCCTGTATGGACAGACTTAAAAAACTCCAACTATTCTCTGTCTCATATCGCCTACTTAGAGGCAATCTCTGCTTGACTTACAAAGCCATGTCTAACCCAGCTCTGTTAGAAATGCTACATCTAAAGAAATCCCAATCCCTCCACACCACATGCTCCAGCGACCTCAACCTCATTACCACAATCAACAAAACATGCTGGAAGGACAGGTTCATAACCCAGAGACTGCCCCATGCTATAGAATAGACTTCCTCTACATGTCAAGCAGAGCACTTCACTGGTCCTCTTCAAGAGAAATATTGATGAATGGATGGGAAATAGAAAATTCACCTCAGGGATCACTCCAGTGGCTTTATTTGACAGAGGCACTGGGAACTAAGATTGTGTGGCAAAATGCCAAGATAATCCTATGGGCTAGGCTTGTAAAGGCTCCAGGGCCATTAGCCTAGTACACACCTATGAACCTATGAACCTATACTATCAAATACTTTTTTGTAGTCAATCCAAGCCATACTTAGATTCTTCCCCTTTTTACAGTTCTCCACTATGACTTTATTTAACAACAAATGATTCTTTGTTCCATTTGACTTTTATTGCCCGCTTGTTCTACTGCCATAATTGAGTTTTCTTCTAAATGACTTTAAACTGTCAGCATCAGCTCCTGCGTAAAGTGTATACATCGTTGGAAGACAAGTTACTGGTCTGTAATTTTTCGGGTAGCTTGCGGGTTC
Organism: Protopterus annectens; assembly: GCF_019279795.1. Lineage (NCBI taxonomy): Eukaryota > Metazoa > Chordata > Ceratodontiformes > Protopteridae > Protopterus > Protopterus annectens. Next base: position 1,906,293,868 of record NC_056725.1, read on the forward strand.
ACTCTTAAGTAGCAGCATTGTTTTTCCTGTTGTTAGCCAGGTTGGTGTCTGTACAGGGTATGCATATAAATAGTTCTTACTCATGGCTAAATCTTTGTGCAAAGAAGTTAATACTTTTAACCAAAAGTTAGGTACTGCAGCTGAGCCTGCGGTTTTCCAATTAGAGGCTTTTCTTCACTTTGTTTCAATCTCTCTGGCTGTTACTTCTTCCTTTTGTACACCTATATATGTGTAAAGATGGGACTGGTTCATTTCATTGAAAGTACATTTCGACAAATTTTATTTAAGCAAGACCAAATCGCCGAAAGCACAAATCGCCAAAAACTAATTTTGCCGAATTTCATTTCACCGAACATAGCTGTGGCAGTGTATATGCCCTGTTCCCCACAGTAGTGTGATCTTGGAGTTAGAATATATAGTTGTGGGGGGTGTGGGGGGTACAGCCCCCCAAATTGGGGTGTGTGGGAGGCATAGCCCCCCACCTAGCTTGTTTTATACTATGCAGTTTCTGTTAAGAGGGCAAGTAAGTATTTTTAATCAAACTAGGTGGCAGGATACAACACTCACACCCCCCACATCCCACCAACTATATATTCTAACTCCAGGATCGCACTACTGTGGGGTACAGGGCATATACACTGCCACTACTAAGTTTGGTGAAATGAAATTCGGCAAAATGAGTTTTTGGTGATTTGTGCTTTTGGTGATTTGGTCTTGGTGAACTACAATTTGGCGAAATGTGCTTTTGGTGAAATTAACCAGATCTGTACATACATATATATATATATATATATATATATATATATATATATATATATATATAGTTGTAGATATAGATATAGATATAGGTATGTTTGGTTAGTGTGGGGATCTTGCCCCCCCCCCCCTTGGAGGGTGCAGGTGAACTTGCTCATCCCACAGAAACAATTTTAATGAAGAACAGCAATGATCAATATTCAATGTTCTGCTGTATTTACAGTGCTTGTATTATTTATTTATTTGACATTTGTTGACTGGAAAGTCCAACTGAGTTAGTGCCCTTTTTCAGATGAGGCCCAGAGTGAAAAGCTTCACATAATAAACATCATGCATTTTTTACAATTAATAGTCATTAAAATTAAAAGTAAAAATATTTACTATGTATATTAAGATAGGAATCCAATGCTTATACAGTATAAATCTACAGAGAGAGAGTGAAGATTTACATAAAATTGGAGGAAGAAAATACAATTAAAATTAAATGCACACAATCAAGTAAGAAAAAACAATAGATATAAGGTGCAAGAGAAGTAAAATGAAGATAGATGCAGTTTGCTGTGGCTGGTGGGATATATATCAGCATTGTGCATATTATTTTAGGATGTTAGGGGAAAGGTTAACAATAAAGCAAAGTGATAATGATGGTAGAGGGAAGTCTGTAGGAGAGAAAAGGTAGCAGAGAACAAGTAGGTTGAGATTTAGATATAATTTAGGGATGGTGGTTTAGACTATTAGTGCAGTGACATTTCCAGGAGTTAAACAAATGTTGTTTAGGGCTTGTTTAAATTCATGTGTGTGAACTAAGTCTCTGATGAAAAGGGGCAGTTTGTTCCAGGCGAGGGCTGGTGTGTAGCTATAAAGGCTTTGACTGATGGATTTTTTGGGCTTGTAGATTTCCAGCAGTTGTTGGTCTGAGCTTCTGAGAGTTCTAGCAGATCTGTAGAGCTTGATGAGTATGGTGATGGAAGGGCAGGCAGAGGGTCTGTTTAGGACTGAATGAATGATAGGGAGTTGGTAGAAAAGAAATAGATGTGGGAACTCTAACCAGTTTAAATGTTTGAGGGATTGGCAATGATGAGTCTTTTGAGGTGTGGTTTGCAGCAAATCTCACTACTTCGTTTTAACTGGATTCAGGTTTGGTTAGGAGAGAAGCTTGTAGGTTAGTTAGTTATTGTGACTTATAGAGTAGACTAGGGAGAAGGAGGGCAAGGGCAAGAGTAAGTCTAGAGTCATTAGTTAGAAATTTGTCATTTCTATAAAGCAAACCAAGTTTTTGATGTGTTTTCTTCATGCAATGGTGAGCATAGAAATCTAGTTTGAGTTGGTCATCTATAATGACTCCAAGGAGTTTGGTATAAGTTTCTGCATGCATGATGGTGCTATTTAGGGATGTAATGCAGAAAGTAGGTTTGAGATGTGTGAGAGATTTAGGTAGGAACAGAAGAAGCTTTGTCTTGGGATTTATGATAGGTTGGTTATTGGAGAGCCATTTTTCAATAGAGCTAAAGGAGTTTTAGGTGAAGGCATGAAAGTCTGTGTGAAGATAGGTGAGACTGCCAGCCTAGCCAGATAGAATTTTGTAGATAATTCTGTCATTTGTAAATATTGATGTAAGCCACAGGCTTGTTCTCTTAAATGTGAAATGACTGGATTGGATATTGAACTGCAAAAATGTAGCAACAGTGTACTCTGCTGTAAGAAAGCTAAGTCAAGCACTTTATGACTGTCTTTGATGTCAAAATTTGGAGATATACGTCTGGATGAAGGAATTCTGCCTATTATTTTGAGGCCAGAGTTAATGGCTAGAATTTGCATGTATAAATGTCCTTTATTGCTCTGGTTTCTGACCAGGTGTAAATAATGTAAATATAGTTGTTGTTAGCCTGGGAACACCAAAGAAGTGTGAAGAATGATGTCAGGTGAAGCAGCTGTGTGTTATCAATTTAAAGAGAGAATCAGAGAGTTCTGAGCATTTTGCCTTGAGAACATCCAACTCACCTCTCTGCCTGTGTCTATATGTAAGTAGGATTTTAGAACTGTGTTTTCTCTTAGATATAGCTAGGAAGTAGGAAGATTAGACTAGTTTGTTTTTCTGTGATGTCAGAACTTTTGCTACTGTATTATTTTAAGTATTTCTCTGTGAACTCTGAATGAACTCTTCACTAACACTGTGTAGTAAGAAGTATTGTCTTGTGTTTTTATTATTATTAAATATGTTCCAAACATTTCAACGCTGGCTGTTTTGTGTAGAGATAATTTACGCTCTAGAGTACTTTGCATATATATAGTGATACTGTACGAAGTCACTCCAGATAAGTCTTGACTGTTAGGTTGCACTTACCATTTGGATAATAATTTTGCACAGTAATAATTGGACACCCTTTTAAGGGCCTTTGGGTAGCTGATAAATATTAGCTTGGTGGTGGCAGTGATTTCTACTCTATAGTGTGGGTAAAAGGGGCACAACTGGAGAACCTGTGCCAGCCTTCCACAGGAGTGTCTGTGTGGTTCTATAAACTCTTATCCCAAAGTGTGTGTGTGTGTCAGCTACTTGGACAGTGACACAAAGCACGTGTTGGACAGAGAGGGTGCTGGAGGTTTTAGCTTGCTCAATAGGCTGAGATCTGGCTTAAAAACCTCAGCTTTGGCCGGCTAAGAACTTGATTATATTCAACTGGACGTATAAGAGAATTTAAGTACCTTTATCTGCATTTTTTTTTTTAAAAATACAGTATTTAATTTGATTTAAACTATATTTGAAGGAATATTTAACTGAACTAGCAGTTTTAACTCTGCTCATTGTTATTTGCTAGTAATTACAGGTGTGGGGGTAGCCACATTCTTTGATTTCCTGTCCTTGCTTATTTAAGTGGTACAGTGTGAACTATTTTCTGCTTAAAAACCTCAGCTTTGGCCGGCTAAGAACTTGGTTATATTCAACTGGACGTATAAGAGAATTTAAGTACCTTTATCTGCACTTTTTTTAAAAAAAAAATATACAGTATTTAATTTGATTTAAACTGTGTTGAAGGAATATTTAACTGAACTGGCAGTTTTAACTCTGCTCATTGTTATTTGCTAGTAATTACAGGTGTGGGGGTAGCCACATTCTTTGATTTCCTGTCCTTGCTTATTTAAGTGGTACAGTGTGAACTATTTTCTGCATAAAAACCTCAGCTTTGGCCGGCTAAGAACTTGGTTATATTCAACTGGATGTATAAGAGAATTTAAGTACCTTTATCTGCACTTTTTAAAAAAAAAAATACAGTATTTAATTTGATTTAAACTGTGTTGAAGGAATATTTAACTGAACTGGCAGTTTTAACTCTGCTCATTGTTATTTGCTAGTAATTACAGGTGTGGGGGTAGCCACATTCTTTGATTTCCTGTCCTTGCTTATTTAAGTGGTACAGTGTGAACTATTTTCTGCTTAAAAACCTCAGCTTTGGCTGGCTAAGAACTTGGTCATATTCAACTGGATGTATAAGAGAATTTAAGTACCTTTATCTGCACTTTTTTTTAAAAAAAAAATACAGTATTTAATTTGATTTAAACTGTGTTGAAGGAATATTTAACTGAACTGGCAGTTTTAACTCTGCTCATTGTTATTTGCTAGTAATTACAGGTGTGGGGGTAGCCACATTCTTTGATTTCCTGTCCTTGCTTATTTAAGTGGTACAGTGTGAACTATTTTCTGCTTAAAAACCTCAGCTTTGGCTGGCTAAGAACTTGGTTATATTCAACTGGACGTATAAGAGAATTTAAATACCTTTATCTACACTTTTTTTTAAAAAAAAATACAGTATTTAATTTGATTTAAACTGTGTTGAAGGAATATTTAACTGAACTGGCAGTTTTAACTCTGCTCATTGTTATTTGCTAGTAATTACAGGTGTGGGGGTAGCCACATTCTTTGATTTCCTGTCCTTGCTTATTTAAGTGGTACAGTGTGAACTATTTTCTGCTTAAAAACCTTAGCTTTGGCCGGCTAAGAACTTGGTTATATTCAACTGGACGTATAAGAGAATTTAAGTACCTTTATCTGCACTTTTTTAAAAAAAAAATACAGTATTTAATTTGATTTAAACTGTGTTGAAGGAATATTTAACTGAACTGGCAGTTTTAACTCTGCTCTTCAGTTATTCCCACCCACCCTCCCTGTTTTTGTTTTGGTGTTAATCTTAGTGGCCTTGAAACTGCCCGCCCCTCAGCCTGTCCCTGGGCCCATCTCATTTGCTCACTCAACTGAGTGCAGTGAGGTCATATTCTGATTTCAGGCACTCCTACTGTGTACAAAGAGAGCATCTGGGAAACAGACAAAAAAAATTAAGCTTATTTCCTGCCTTTCCTGTTAAGTGGTATAGACTATTTGTAGGCTTCTGAGCCCCCAAGCCCTTCTGTGTTTGAGGGAAGCCTTTTAGCTTGTTTTTTTCTTATAACTAGACAGTTTTCTAGTTTCAGCACTCAAATCTGTTTCTTTGATCTCAGCACTTGTTCAGATAAAAAAAAAAAAAAAAAAAAATTCATCTGCTTTTACTGTACTTGTGTTTCTACCTACTTCATTTTACTTTTGCATCATCTTAAAAATACTCAGTTGTATTTATTACTGCTTGGTGTAACTCATTCTAAGCCTTTTGGTTTAAACACTTGGGCTTCGGACCAGTTGTTTTGCACTGAGAGGGTTTGTGGTCTGCACTGTTGTGGCAGAACAGGTAGCTTACATCCTTCTAGGTTGGGAACTGCTGATTGAAGACTCAGTGTCTGTTATTCTAAAAGTGTATTAATTCTGGTTTAAGCACTTGGGCTTTCAGGCCAGTTATTTTACATTAAGAGGGTTCGTGGTCTGCACTCTTGTGGGAGGAGAGGCTGGACTCTGCCCTTCTGAGCTGGGAATTTCTGGTTAAAGGCTTATAGTGCATGCATATCTGAACTGCTTCTTACTGAAGTTGGTGCACCTTGTTTGCTGTGGCATAGACTGGATTCGGGCCTGCTGGATCTAGCTTTGTTTGTGTAACTTGAGCACTAATCCAGACATTCTCTAAAGTATTCAATTGTATTTATTACTGCTTGGTTGTAACTTGATTAAAGTGTAGCTATCATTCTAAGTTTTTTGGATTAAGCACTTGGGTTTCAGACCAGTTGTTTTACATTAGGAAGGCTTGTGGCAAAAACTGTGGTGGCAAGACAGGTAGCTTTCATCCTTCTAAGTTGGGAACTGCTGATTGAGAGCCCAGTGTCCAAGTGTATTAGTTCTGGTTTAAGCACTTGGGCTTCAGGCCAGTTATTTTACATTAAGAGGGTTCGTGGTCTGCACTCTTGTGGGAGAAGAGGCTGGACTCTGCCCTTCTGAGCTGGGAATTTCTGGTTAAAGGTTTATAGTGCCTGAATATTTGAACTGTATCTTACTGAAATTGGTACACCTTGTTTGCTGTAGCATAGACTAGATCCAGGCCTGCTGAATCTAGCTTTGTTTATATGCTTGTTGTTTGTTTGCTTGTTATTTCCCTGGAATGCTAATTCCACCTAATACGCGGCTTCTCGGCGCTTCTGTGGATCACTAGTGATATCTGCATTGCTTACTGTACTTATTTCCTTGTTTCACTTGAAATAAAGTTACTGTTTGTCATTTTTGCATTTAGTTACTTGTAACACATTGCACTCATTACCTGGCACTTGCTCTCTAAAGCAATTATATAAGTCAGCACTAAAAATTAAAAGCACTACACCCTCACTCCCCACTGGCCCTTGTTTTCAATTATTAAGGATTTCCTAATATTATTCTAGCATGTCCAAAGGTCAGTTGTCAATCTCCTCTCCGGTCCAGCTGGTGAATCTGGGAATCTTGAGGCAATGTTATAACTGCCTCATGTGCACAGACAACCCTCTCCTCCTCCCACATAACAAAAATACTTGCGAGAGATGCAGCTATTTAGCCAAACTGGAGGCTGAGCTCTCTTAACCTTAGGACTGGCAAGACCAGACAGGAGGAGAAGGCAACTACACACACCACAAAACCAGCCTCACATAATGCTACCACACCACTGAATCAAACACATAAGCACACAAAGACATACTCGGAGGCTCTGAGTAAAAATTTACCTAAACAGCAGAGGCCTCCAAAGCAGACACCCAAACAACTGCTACCTCAAGAAACCCCACAATCAACACATAAACCACAAAATCAGTGTGCAAAGCAGTCACAGCCCTTAAGGCCAAATACAACACCAAACATACTTGTCATAGGTGACTCCATAGTCAGACACACTGACGTCCCACTCACCAGGCTGAACAAGGAGAGGGTCACAGTAAGCTGCCTATCGGGTGCTAGAATCCGCCACATAACACAAGCACTTGGGTCACTCCACGGCAAGTACAAATATGACACAGTCATTGTCCATGCTGGTGTGAACGACCTGAGATGTACCTCCCTGGACTATATGAAAAGAGACATAGAGGAGCTCTCTGATTATGTAGCCCAGGCAGGTATGACCCTGACCCTGAGCAGTATCCTTCCTTCACCAAGAATGATGCCACAATATAGAGACAAGATGATCAGCTTTAACAATTGGCTTAATGTCTGGTGTCATTCAAAGGGGATCCAGTGTCTGTCTGCCTGGGATGACATGCTTGACAAGCCACGCTGCTTCGCAAGGACGGCTTGCACCTGTCACCCTGGGATTCCGGATATTGGCTAAGGCTCTTGCCACCCCATAGTGCCTTTTTAGGCAAGGCTCAAATTCTAAACCTACCACCCTAAAAACAAAATGGGAAGAAACTGAGGGTAATGCTGCTCAATGCCAGAAGTCTAAATCTCAAAATGCACGCACTCGAGGCCCTTCTCAGTATGGAGAACATCGATGTCTGTGCTGTAACTGAAACCTGGTTCAAGGCTCCTGAGAGCACCCCGGCACTATTAGGTTTTACCTCATATCATGCGTTCTGGCCCCAAAACCCGGACCACACCACAAAAGGAGGGGGTGTATCCATATTCATAAAGGATACCCACACCTCCAGGTTGGTGGCAACGCACAAAGCTTCGGAAACCATCCAGGTGCAACTAATCATAGGCAAAACTGCTCTACAAATTGTAGCATGCTACAGGCCACCCTCTCAAACTCAGGAACCCCACACAGCCTTCCTGAAGACACTGGAGGGAATAAATGTATCTCCAAACACCATCATATTGGGTGACTTCAACTACCCGAATATAGACTGGGAACATTACTCAAGCCCTAACTTTCTAGCCCAACGATTCCTGGAGTTCATAAATTCAAATGCTATGGAACAGCTAGTCACTGTTCCCATGAGAGGAGAAAATATACTAGATCTCATTATCACAAACATGGGGACAAAATGCTCCACACCGGAAGTATATCCCTCATTGGTGAGATCTGATCATAAACTAATCTCACTGGAAATCCACATCCCGCCCCCACCCCAAACAAAAAAGACCACAGTGAGGAACTTCTCTAAAGCAAACTTCACACTACTCAAGACTGGTGTAGTATCCTTCAAGGCCCCTGAGCCAGTGGAAACCACAACCCAAGCTGCGGAAGCCCTTACAAATGCCTTCTATGAACACCTCCAGGACTGCATGGATCAGGCAATCCCAAATAAAACCAAGACTCTTTCCACAAAGGGCAAACGTCCAGTCTGGTGGACCCCAGCCATTAACAAACTTTACAATAAGAGGAGAAAGCTATTACATGATAGAACAAAATCCATAAAAGGGAAGTCACCCCTGATCATTATTAGTAAAAAAATACGAGCACTCATAAAATCAACTAAGGCCAATTTTGAGAGAAAAATTGCCATGGATTCAAATGACAATCATAAGGCCTTTTTCAGCTATGTTAGGAACCTGGGTGGAAACTCCCAGATATGCTCAGAATTAGTACAAAATGATACAAAAATCACTGAACCCACAGACGTTGCCATCATACTGGCAGAAAGGTTCAGTGCAAACTTCACCCCCCTCTCCCCCCCAAAGGAGAGATAACTATCCCAACGGAGTGTAGCCTCCCAGACATCTCAAATGCGCAGGTGAAAGCTGCTCTCTCTAAAGCTAAAAACACAGCATCAATGGGACCGGATGGTGTCCCCGGCTGTGTGCTACATGAGCTAAATGAGGAATTAAACCCGCACATAAGGCAGCTGTTTAATCTCAGCCTTACCACAGGATACGTGCCCAAGGAGTGGCGTACGGCAACTGTGGTCCCACTCTACAAAGGCGGTGCCTCTACGGACCCTGGTAATTACCGCCCCATAAGCTTAACAAGTCTAGTCTGCAAAGCTATGGAGAGGATCATAATGGAGCTCATAAACAAAAGATATAGGGGACTTGCAGACATTGGACCCGACCCAGTTTGGCTTCGTCAAGGGCAGATCATGCCTTTTGAACTTGGTCGACTTCGAAACAGTCACCAAGTCAATCGATGAGGGAAAGGCAGTCCATACAGCCTACCTTGACCTTGCAAAGGCTTTCGACACAATACCCCACTCAGGTATTGTAGAAAAACTTACCAGCTTAAATGTAAACCCATATGTCACAAGATGGGTTGCAAACTGGCTTAAGGACAGAACCCACAGGGTTAGAGTTGCTGGCGCTATGTCAGACTCCAAGCCGGTCACAAGTGGTGTCCCACAGGGCTCGGTCCTTGGCCCCTATTGTTCGGCATCTACTTCTCAGAAGTACAGGCCAACATGGGAGGACTTTGGCTGACAAAGTTTGCAGATGACTGCAAACTGGGCGCCATAGTTGAAAGTGCATCGGACACGGATATCCTTCAGAAGGGACTCACGGAAACAGATAGCTGGTGCCAGAGCCATGGCCTGAAGTTAAACGCCAAAAAATGTATAGTCATACCCTTCAGGAAAAACAAGGTAACCCCAAGCTACCATATAGGTTGCAATCCACTAAGCACAGAAGAGGTTATCAGGGACCTGGGGACCCAGGTTGACAGTGGCCTTTCTTTTGACACTCACATTGCTAAAGTGGTTAGAAAGACCTTCTACATTGCCCACCTGATCATGAAGGGATTCACATCCAGATCTATTGAGGTCATTGTTCCCCTGTACTCTTCACTTATCAGACCAATGATCGAGTACAATGCCCCATTTGGGATGTATCTCACCCGACATCTGCAGCAATTGGAGAGACCCCAAAAGTTCCTCACCAAAAGGATAAAGGGACTCCAAAATCTGCCATATGCTGCCAGATTGAAGAAACTCTAGCTCTTTTCAGTCGCATACCGTCTGCTCAGAGGTGACATGTGCCTGACATACAAGGCCATGTCCAACCCGGAATTAATGGACATGCTCCACCTCAAAAAATCCAAATCCACCAAAACCACTAGAGCAAGCGACTTAAACCTTTGCACGGATATAAATAGGACATGCTGGAGGGATAGATTTATCACTCAGAGACTCCCTATGCTGTGGAATAAAATCCCGGTCCATGTGAGGCAGAGCACCTCGCTGGCTCTGTTCAAGAGAAATCTTGACCTGTGGATGGGAGATCGTAGGTTTACCCCGGGAATCATCTCTGTGTCACTGCTGGACAGAGGCACAACAATCTAATGGGTACAGTATTTTTTCATATAAGGGGTGGCGTAAGCCACAGAACTTTGGGCTAGGCTTATAAATGCCTTGGGGCAGATAGCCTAGTATAAACCTATGAACCTATAGCTGTGCCAGTGGGGAGTCTTACTGGGGACCTGGAGAGAAAGGGAGAAACCAGCCCCAGACTGACTGTGATCGCTGTGTGCTCGTAAGGGAAATTGTACTTTACTGTGTGTGTATTTATTATCTTTTCCCTATATGGACGCCCCTCACTGGTATTATTGATGAGGACCACATATTAATTGATTGACAAATACTAATTAGCTTGTAGTAGTGTGGGTAGAGTGAATTCCTGTAGCTTGTGTACAGTGATCGCTGAAGGTGTTTTGTACTCTAAATCAGCCATGCAGTGAATACTCAGAGTTCAGATCACAATTGTTTTATTTCTTGTTAGCTTAGTTAGTCAAGGAGAGCAGGCAGCATGTCAGCAGAGGAGTATGGAAAGTTGACAAGGAGCCAGCTGGCTGAGATGTGCCAGGCTAGGGGACTGATGCATGGAAACCTGACTAAGGCAGACATGCTTGCAGCTTTGGCCACAGCTGCATCAGAAAACAGCAACCAGGATGAAGATCAGACTGGCAGTGGAGATGTACCACACTCAGATAATGGACAGCTCAACCTTTCTGCAGAGGACTTAAAAATCCAGCTGGAGCTAAAGAGACTTGAGTTGGAGGCCAGGCATTTGGAAATGGAAGCAGCTGAGAGACTGAGGCATCTAGAGAGTGAGGACAATGAGAAACTGTGACAGTTGCAGGCTGAGGAGAATGAGAAACTGTTATGCCTGGAAGCTGAGAAAAAGGAGAGGCAGAGTGAGCATGAGAAGGAGATGCTGACTCTTTGCCAGAGTCATAGAGGTAATTGGGGAAGGGAGTAGCCAGACCTCAGAAGCAGAAAAGGCCAGTAAATGTCATCCGCAGTTTAAAGAGGGGATAATTTTGATAGTTTCATTCATATATTTGAGAAGGTATGTAAACAGTATGATATTGACTAAAGGCTCTGGGTACAGTTTCTGACCCCCCCCCCTTACTCCATGGTAAAGCTATAACTGTGTTGTCTAAAATGTCTGACATTGACTGTTTTACTTACAATGTTGTGGGCGGCACAGTGGTGCAGTGGTTAACATTGTCACCTCACAGCAAGAGGTTCTCTGGTTCGATTCTCGGCTGGGGTGCCTTCTGTGTGGAGTTTGCATGTTCTCCCTGTGTTCGCGTGGGTTTCCTCCGGGTACTCCGGTTTCCTCCCACATTCCAAAGACATGCATCTGGAGCATTTCTCCCTGGGCCTCCTCTGAAAACAGGCTCTGTGGAACCTAGTCGGACTTTCCCGGTCAAGAAATGATAAATAAAATAAAAAAATAAAATAAAAAATGTTCTTAAGAATTGCTTGTTACAATGTTTTAAGCTAACAACTGAAACTTATAGGAAAAAGCTTTGTGAGCACAGATGCAAGGCAGATGAAAGTATGTGTGAATTTGTTGCTGAACTGAGCACTTATTTTCATAGGTCTGTGAGTGGATGTCAGTTAACCACTTTTGAAGGGCTGGAAGACCTTTTGGTGAGGGAAGAAGCCCTTAGCAGTTTGCCTGTGGACATGAGGATCTGGTTAGCTGATAGACAATGTGTTACTTTAGATGAGTTGGGGAAGAAGACCTATACCTAGCAAGCAGGGCATCCCTGTTCAGAAAAGAGACTCCCAGTACTGCTCATGGGTCTAAAGGAACCCATGGTGGGCAGCACAGACTGCCCCAACAGAATCTGCCAGTAGCAGGGGCAGCCACTAGTCCAGGTACATGTCCAGGACCTAGGGTTAAATGTTTTGAATGCAACCAGTGGGGCCATGTGGCATACAGATGCCCAAAAAGGCAAGGTGGGGAACAAAAGATGAGAGAGCCAGTAAGTGGGGAAGACAAAATGCCAATAGTATGTTGTCTTGAGACAGCAAGGGTACCGAACTACCATTCTGCAGATGTCCTGATAGGGAAGGATTTGAATGAGGCAGTATCATATGCTTATGCAGTTACATGCAGTCAGGCTAGAAGACAAGCATGTGGGTCTGGTAGCCTAGGGGAGACCCAGACAGACTGCATACTTGCAGCCAAGACTGGTGAGGTGGTTACTTTAGGGAGGGAGCTACTCTGTAGCAGTGAGACTGAATGTGAGCCACAGCGGCTTGTAGGTACTGATGTTCCCTTGGACAGAGTGACTGCAAAGGTAGAGGTGAGTAGTAGTACCCAGGCTGATAGTGAAGCACCACTGTCAGAGGATGCCAGACTTCTTGTGGAAGGGGAACTGAGAAGGGTTACATAGAGAAAGAGTTGAGACAGGCTCAGCTCTCAGACCCTACATTGCAAGGCCTGAGGCAGATAGATAGTGAGGCACCTGATTCTCAAGGGAAGGGGGAATCTGTATACTGGGACAAAGTGTTACTGTATAGAGAGTGGACCACTGAGGGAGGGCTAGAAAGTGAGAGGGTACAGCAGCTAGTGCTTCTAGCCATAGCCCATGATATTCCCTTTGCAGGTCGTATGGGCATAAAACATACAAAGAGACATATTATACAGAACTTCTATTGGTCTGAAATTTCCAGAGATGTAATGGTACTACAGGACCTGTGAGCAGTGCCAAAAGGTAGACAAGGCAGGAGACAAGGTGAGAGCACCTTTGATGCTTTTGCCTGTGCTTGAGGAGCCATTTCAGAGGGTAGCTATGGATATTGTGGGGCCTCTGAATACCCCAAGTTCCACAGGGAAAAAGTATAGCCTAGTGGTAGTGAATTATGCTACACAATACACTGAGGCAGTGGCTCTGTCCTCCATTGAGGCAGCAAAGGTGATAAATGCTTTGTTAGAGATTTTCAGCAGGGTAGATTTCCCAAAAGAAATACTGACTGACAGAGGTGCCAATTTCATGTCAGACCTGCTGGCTTGTGATTAATGGTCTTGTTGAGAGGTTAAACTCTACAATCAAGTCCATGATACGGGCATTTGCAGACCAGTTTAAGAAGGAGTGGGACAAATATTTTCCCCTTCTGTTGTTTACTTACAGAGTGGTTGCCCAGGAATCCACAGGTTTTTCACTCTTTGAGTTGCTGTATGGGCATAGGGTAAGGGGACCTCTAGATTTAATTTGTGATGAGTGGGAAGATGAGTGTGAATCTCAGAAGGAGTCTGTTGTGGCATATGTCCTAAACCTCAAGACAAGGCTCAGGGAACTCATGGGCTTGGCCCAGGACAACCTGGCAGAAGCCCAACAACAGAAAAAGGTATGGTATGACAGGAATGCTCAAGCTAGAGAGTACGCTGTAGAGCAGCAGGTAATGATTCTCATTCCTGTCAGACACAACAAGCTGCAAGCAGCTTGGGAGGGACCCTACAAGGTGGTAAGAAAGGTAAGTGATGTTAACTACATGGTGGAAATACTAGGCAGAAGGCAGGGGCACAAATTGTACCATGTTAACATTATGAAACCTTACCATGATAGGGAGGCCCTGTTGAGTATTTGCAGTGGATTGCAGGAGGAGTCTGCGGGAGATCTGGTGACTGATCTCCTCAGTGAGACTCGAACTGACACCTCAATGGAAGGGGTAGCAATGTCCCAGCAGCTATCTCCTAACCAGGTTTGAGAAATCTGAGCAGTGTTACAGGAGTTTGGGGACATGTTCACTGTGAAACCAGGTGTACCCACCTGGTGCAGCACCAGGTGGATACAGGAACCCAAAGGCCTATTAGGCAGGCCCCTTATAGGGTGGCTGAGAGAGCCAGACAGACTCTGAGAGAGGAGATACAGTAGATGTTGGAACTAGGGGTGATTCAATAGTCCAACAGTTTTGTGGGCTCCCCAGTGGAGCTGGTGCAAAAGAAGGATGGCAGCACCAGGTTCTATGTGGACTGCAGGAAATTAAATAGTAACGCAGAGTCAGATGCTTACCCCATGGCTAGGACAGCTAAGGCCCTAGAGCAGCTGTGTGGGGCTGAGTATCATACAGCCATTGATCTTAACAAGGGTTACTGGCAGATGCCCTTGACTCCCAGTGCTAAAGATAAGTTAGCCTTTGTGACTCCTTTCAGCTTGTATGAGTTCACAGAAAATGCCCTTTGGGGTGAAAAATGCCCCGGCAACTTTTCAGAGGCTGGTAGATCATATCCTAGCAGGAGCAGGAGGGTTTGCCCTTGCTTATCTAGATGATATTGCTATCTACAGTCATGCCAGGAAAGAGCACCTTCAACATGTCAGGGAGGTGCTGAGCAGACTACAGTGGGCAGGGTTGACCATTAAGCTGATCAAATATCAGGTAGGTATGGCAGAGGTCTCATACCTGGGACATAAAGTGGGGAGTGGTAAGATCAGGCCAGAACCTGCCAAAGTAGAAGTAATTCAGGCGTGGCCTGCACCTGTTACCAAAAAGCAGGTGAGGGCATTCTTAGGGACAACAGGGTACTATAGAAAGTTCATCCCCAGTTATAGTACAATAGCTGCTCCCCTCACAGACCTGACAAGGAAGAACAGGCCATATAAGGTAGTGTGGACCACAGCATGTGAGCAAGCATTCCAGTAGCTTAAAGAAGCTTTGTGAGGACCCCTGTGTTAGCCAGTCCAGATTACAGCAAATAATTTGCTGTGCAGGTGAATGCTTCAAACCATGGGGTGGGGGCTGTACTTAGCCAGATTTCTTCAGAGGGAGAAGAGTACCCAGTGGTTTATCTCAGTCATAGGCTCCAACCCAGGGAGGAATGCCATGCAGCTGTAGAAAAGGAATGTCTAGCTATAGTGTGGGCACTGCAAAAACTTCAGACTTATCTGTACGGAAGAAAATTCACTGTAGTAACAGATCACAATCCTCTAATGTGGTTAAACAAAGCCAGCCAGTGAAATGTAAAGTTGCTAAGATGGAGCTTAGAGTTTCAAGAATATTATATGTCAGTGCAGCACCATAGTAGGATTAGCAATGCCAATGCAGATGGGCTCTCAAGCTAGGGAATGGGTTAAGCTATACTCAGCTAGACCTAACCCTCTCAAGCAACATTTCTCAAGGGTCACTTGAAAAACTAGATTGAGTTCTCCGGGGGGGGGGGGGGGAGGGGGTGAAGATAGGTGAAGGCTGCCAGCCTAGCCAGATCAAATTTTGGAGCTGATACGTCTGGATGAAGGAATTCTGCCTATTGTTTTGAGGCCTGATTTAATGGCTAGAATTTGCATGTTAAATGTCTGTTATTGCTCTGGTTTCTGACCAGGTGTAAAGAATGTAAATGTAGTTTCTGTTAGCCTGGGAATACCAGAGAAGTATGAAGAATGATGTCATGTGAAGCAGCTCTGTGTTATCAGTTTAAAGAGAGAGAATCAGAGAGCTCTGAGCATTTAGCCTTGAGAACATCCAACTCACCACTTTGCCTGTGTCTATATGTAAGTAGGATTTTAGAAATGTGTTTTCTCTTAGATATAGCTAGGATATAGGAAGATTAGACTAGTTTGTTTTTCTGTGATGTCAGAACTTTTGCTACTGTATTATTTTAAGTATTTCTTTGTGATCTCTGAACTCTTGACTAACACTGTGTAGTAAGAAGTATTGTCTTGTGTTTTTATTATTTATTATTAAATATTTTTAAACCTTTCAACTGTGGCTGTTTTGTAAAGAGATAATTTATGCTCTAGAGTACATTGCATATATATAGTGATACCGTGCCAAGTCATTCCAAATAAGTCTTGACTGTTAGGTTGCACTTACCATTTGGATAATAATTTTGCAGAGTAATAATTGGACACACTTTTAAGGGCCTTTGGGTAGCTGATAAATATTAGTTGGATGATGGCAGTGATTTCTACCATATAGTCTGGGTAAAAGGGGCACAGCTGGAGAACCTGTGCCAGCCTTCCCCAGGAGTGTCTGTGTAGCTGTATAAACTCTTATCTTAAAGTGTGTGCGTTTGTGTATCAGCTATTTGGGCAGGGAAATGAAGCAGTGGTTGGACAGAGAGGGTGCTGGAGGATTTAGCTTGCACACTAGGCTGAGATCTGGACCCTATAGCTGTGCCAGTGGGGAGTCTTATTGGGGACCTGGAGAGAAAGGGAGAAACCATCCCCAGACTGACTGTGATCTTTGTGTGCTCTTAAGGGAAATTGTACGTTATTGTGTGTGAATTTATTATCCTTTCCCTATATGGATGCCCCTCACTGGTGTCAGTGGTGAGGATTGATGCTCTTTGATTGCTGGGCCAGTGCATGGGCGTCACAGTCTGAGAGGGAATCAGAGGTAGATATGACTGTGGAGTCATCCGTATATTCTATAAGAGAGGGGTAGGGACAGAAGAAGTACAAATAATTCATGAAGATATTAAATAGTAGGGGACCAAGAAAAGACCCTTGCAGAACACCTGTTTTGATGAGGTAAAAGGAAGCTGTAGAGGAGAGTCATTTAACTGATTGTTGTCTGTTAGTGAAATAGCTAGAGAACCAGGAAATTGTAGTATCAGAAAGGCTGAGGTCAGAGAGTTTGGTAAGTAGCATAGTGTGAGAGACAGTATCAAATACTTTGGAGAGGACCAGAAAGAGACCTGATGTGTTTGTTATTATCTCTAGCAAGGGAGACTGAGTTAGTGAAGGAGATGAAAGCAGTGGCAGTGCTGTGGTTGGGATGGAAACCATGTGGTGTATTTGTAATTAGGTTTTCTTTGAGTAAGTATGCCATGAGTTGTTTATGTACACATTTTTCTAAAATTTGGGAAGGGGGGGGGGCAGTATTGCTATAGGCCGGAAGTTATAGAGTTCTGTGGAGTTTCCACCCTTGTGGAGAGGTATAGTATAAAATTGTTTCCATAGTGAGGGTATTTTATATATATAAAATTCTAGGGCTCATGCTTACATTTCACAGAATTACAGTAGGAAGCTGCATATTCTCTATCATTGTCTACTGTGTGAGATTTTTAGACAAAGAAAAGATTTGTAGCATGGCTAGGACATCTTTTCCTGTCATGTATAAAACATGTACTCATTAATATGAGGCAGACTTTTCTGACAACTAATTGTTGCCTTGAGAACCCTTGTGTTTCTGCTTAATGACTTATAGACCAAGTAAATTAAAGCTATCTTGAATTATTTTGCTGATTCAAGTGTGTCTAGGTGGGCAGATAATGACCAATGAGGACTTGGAGCCTGCTGTGCTTTCCCTGGTGCAGTGAAACATTATTCTTCCCCAGAGTCCCTGATATCAGAACCTCTCTAAGGGGGTGTTTCCAAAGTGCTGGTAGAAGGCTCCCTACATAAATACAAACATTCAGTGGATCTGCAATAGAGGTAGCTCTTCTGTGACAGCACTGGACCCTCTCCCTCTAGACAGAAAGATGCCCCACTTTTAATTTGGAGGGAGAGAAGGAAGGTCAGAGGACTACCAAGAACACCAGTGTATAATTCGTAGACAACAAAAACAATAAAACAAACAAAGCCAAATGAGGTGGCTGATTCCCAATAAGGCCCAGACACAGGTAGTGCCACAAGTTGATACACCACACTTTTAATGATTAAAAAATAATAAAATATAAATGGTCAAGCACTTTTGTCCAAACACATAGGACTTAATCAGAACCATTTAACATAGGTAAAACACTGTCTTAAATAACAATAAAAATTCATGTGGTGAACTTACTCATTAATTACCTTAAAGAGCTATAATATACATAATAAAAAAGCTCTAGAGAATCATTGCTTTTTTCTTGAGTATTCATACAATGGATGTGTGCTCATTAATACCTGGTAAAATTGTAGCATTTAATTTTAATTGCCATTTCAGCTCACATTTATCCACTTTATTTTCCCAATACTCACCCTTCTCATCTTTCATAACCTTTTCTAAAATTCCAAAGAGAAACTTTGAATCTTGCCCACAATAAGTAGTATGTTTGTATAGAGCATTATTGTCATCACTGCACCTAATAGCATACAAATGTTCATATATAAGTTTTTGAAGACACCTAGTGGTTTTCCCTGTGTAAAAATAGTTACATTTTGAACAAATTGCAATAGACACTAGAGCCATAGTGCCACAATTGTCGGTGTCTAAACTAATACATGTCAAAAGTTCAGCCACAGACACAGTTTTATTCTGTAAAATGTGGCTGCAGTAATTGCACCTTCTTCATTTCTTAGTACCATCCATAGACCTTCTTTTTGATGCTTTAGGATGGTCCAGGTAATGTTTTAAATTCCTACCTGTCTTAAACACAAAATTGGGATAACGTCCTAAAGTGTCAAGAATCTCAGCACTACCTCTAAAAAAACCCAATTTTTAGTTATAATTTCTTTTAAGACACTGATGTCCCCATTATATTGAATAATCATTGAATCTGAAAACTATCTGTCCAAGTTAGAAACTTTATTCACTATGTTACCACTCGCACCCAATTAAGGGGTATATTTTGCACCCCATTCACCCAAAATGGTTTCTCCTACCTCAAACAGTAACCCTTCAGGGTATCCTATATCAAGAAAAATATTAATCAAATTTCCCAGTTGTAATTTAAACAAGGAAATGTCAGAACACATTCTCGCTGCTCTCACAATTTGACCCTTTACAATATTCTTTTTAGTATAAAAATGGTGCTGACTATTGTAATCTAAATAACTGTTGGAAAAAGCTGGTTTCCTATACAATTTGGAACCATATTTTTTGTTCCACCTTGTTTTTAAAGATAGTTACATCTAAATAATTGGCAATGTCATCAGAGTGGGTGTAGGTAAACCTCAAGAAAGAATTGTTATTAATCATTTGTATGAATTATTCCCTTTTTCTATCTGTGTTTTTCCATAAAATAAAAAAAAAGGTCAGAGGACTGGAAAAAGAAAACACGAGAAGAAATAGAAGCAGAAGTTGACATGTACCAGTGACACTGAATCATTCGAAACAAAGAAAAAGGGCATTTAATAGTGAATCTTTCTAATATTTAATTTATTTTCTGAAATTGCCAGTGGTATAGGCCTATCTCTACTCAGCAACAGCTCCTCGTGGTCCTGCAGAGTGGTGCTAGCAGCAGAGAAATGAAAAGAGTGACTGCTTTCAAGATCTAAGTATATTTTACTGTTATTACCTGTGTGATCGCCTTTCCTTGCCGAAAAGCAAGTTTAAACTGTTGATTTACCTGTTTTAAGCCTGTTTTCTGTGTTTTTCTCATACCTGCACTTTAAAAGTTTATTTATTTGAATTTTAACTGTTGAGGCTGCCCACTCAAGTGTGCTAGCCTGTGGATTGAATTTACTGTACTTTTCCTACTGTTTTCCTGAAAAAAAGAAAAAAAAACAAAAAAAAATATCCTTGTTTCCCACCTTTCCTAACCTAGAATAGTCCCTTATACAGACATTGCTGTATTCTGGACTTTTGAATAGTTCCTGTGTTGCCCATTTCCATACTTGGATAGAAGGAAGTTTCTTTGCTCACCAGTGTGAGTTGGGAGCCTTGAGCATCCTATCTGTCCCTGGAGGAGTGACCTCAGCACAAGAATCTTGTAGTTCATAGGTTCATAGGTAGATACTAGGCTATCTGCCCTAGGCCATTTATAAGCCTAGCCAGAGTGTATTTGGCTTCCGTCTCCCTACTAGATTAGCCTACTGTGCCTCTGTAAAGTAGGTCACAGAAGGTACCCTTTTAAGATTAGTTTACTGTGCCTCTGTCTAGCAGGGAAACAGGAGAGATCCCAGGGGTGAATTTGCGATTTCCCATCCACGCGTCCAAATTTCTCTTGAAGAGTGTCAGCGAGGGGCTATGTCTAACATGAATTGGGATTCTATTCCAGAGTGAGAGGAGCCTTTGGGAAATGAATCTGTCCCTCCAGCATGTCCTATTTATTTTTGTGCTGAGGTTTAGGTCCCTGGAGCATGTAGCTCTAAGGGACTTGGATTTTTTGAGGTGGAGCATGTCCATTAATTCTGGGTTTGACATGGCTTTGTATGTCAGGCATAGATCGCCTCTGAGTAGGCGGTAAGCAACTGAGTAGAGCTGGAGTTTCTTTAGTTGAGCTGCATAGGACATCTGTTTGTAGCCCATGATCCTCTTGGTGAGGAACTTTTGGGGTCTCTCCAGTTGCTGCAGGTTTCGGGTAAGGTACAACTCAAAAGGGGCATTGTATTCAATTATGGGCCTGATGAGTGACGAGTAGAGGGGCACAATGACCTCTCTTGATCTAGATGCAAACCCTTTTGTGATAAGGTGGGCTATATAGAAGGTCTTTCTAACCACTTTGGCAACGTGATTATCAAAGGAGAGATTACCATCTATGTTGGTCCCCAAATCTCTAATTACTTCTTCCGTACTTAATGGATTACCACCTATGTGGTAATTTGTGGGCACCTTGTTTTTCCCAAAGGGGATGACAATGCACTTTTTAGCATTTAGCTTGAGGCCATGGCTCTGGCACCAAGCATCCATCTCTGTGAGACCCTTTTAGAGGATGCTTGTGCCAGCTGGAGATTACATTATGGCCCCCAGTTTGTAGTCATCTGCGAACTTTGTCAGCCATAATCCCCCGTGTTAGCCTGAACCTCAGAGAAGTATATACCGAACAAGAGAGGTCCCAGAACTGAGCCCTGTGGGACACCACTTGTAACTGGTTTGGATTCAGACATGGCACCTACAATTCTGACCATGTGAGTTCTATCTCTGAGCCAGTTTGCAACCCATCTTGTGATATAGGGGTTGATATTTAAGCTGGTAAACTTATTTATGATGCTCGAGTGGGGTATTGTGTCGAAGGCTTTTGTGAGGTCCAGGTAGGCTGTGTGTACTACCTTGCCCTCATCTATGGCTTTGGTAACTGTTTCAAAGAAATCAACTAGGTTTAAGAGGCAAGATCTGCCCTTAACAAAGCTGAATTGGGTAGGGTCCAGTGTCTGGAGGCTCCCAATGTCTTTGTTTATGAGTTTCATGATAATACACTCCATAGCTTTACAGACCAGACTAGTCAGGCTTATGGGGCGATAGTTTCTGGGGTCCGTTGTGGCACCACCTTTGTGGAGAGGGACCACTGTAGCTGTACGCCATTCTTTGGGTACATATCCTGTAGTAAGGCTAAGTTTGAATAGTGACTTAATGTGAGGGTTCAGTTCTTCTTGGAGCTCGTGTAAGACACAGCCTGGGACACCATCCAGTCCCATAGATGCTGTGTTTTTTGCTTTGGAGAGGGCAGCTTTCACCTGTGCATCTGTGATGTCAGGGAGGTTACATTCAGTTGGGATAGGCATTTGCTCCTTTGGGGGGGAAGGGGGGGAGAAGTTTGCGCTGAATCTGTCTGCCAGGATGTTGGCTATGTCTGTAGGTTGGGTATATTTTGTACCGTTATGCAACAATTCAGAGCATATCTGGGAGCTTCTGCCCATGTTTCTGACATAACTAAAGAAGGCCTTGTGATTATCTTTAGTGTCTAGGGCAATATTTCTTTCGAAACTGGCCTTTGATGATTTTATGAGGGATCGAAGTTTCTTGCTAATACTGATCAGAGATGCCTTCCCTTTTCGGGATTTTGCTCTGTCATGTAGTAGCTTCCTCCTTCTGTTGTATAGCTTATTTATGGCCGGGGTCCACCAGACCAGTCTCCTGTTTTTGGAGGAGTGAGTCTTGGTTTTATTTGGGATAGCACGATCCATGCATTCCTGCAGGTGCTCATAGAATGCATTTGTAAAGGATTCTGCGGATTGGGCTGTATTATCCTCTGGCCCAGGGGCTTTGAAGGATTCCACCTCAGTCTTGAGAAGTGCAAAGTTGGCTTTGGAGAAATTCTTTACAGTGATTTCCTTGGCTGGGGGTGGGGACGGGATATTGATGTCCAGGGAAATTTGTTTATGGTCTGATCTTACCAATGAGGGTTTACCTCTGGTGTGGAACATAGAGTCCCCATGTTGGTGATGACCAGGTCCAATATGTTGTTCCCTCTTGTGGGAGTGGTGACCAGTTGTTCCATTGCATTAGAGATTATAAATTCAAGGAACCGTTAGGCGAG
This sequence comes from Protopterus annectens, assembly GCF_019279795.1. NCBI lineage: Eukaryota > Metazoa > Chordata > Ceratodontiformes > Protopteridae > Protopterus > Protopterus annectens. Next base: position 1,906,316,222 of record NC_056725.1, read on the forward strand.
GGTGTTTGGGCTTGAGCGGTTTTCCCAGTCAATGTTTGGGTAGTTGAAGTCACCCAATAACATAGTGTTTGGAGAGACCTTCATATTCTCCAGTGTTCTCAGGAATGCCAAGTGGAGTTCCTGTAATAGGGAGGGTGTTCTGTAGCAGGCTACAAACTGAAAGGCAGTTTTGCCCACTGTTAGTTGCACATGGATGGTTTCCGATGCTTTGTGCAGTGCCACTAACCTGGAGGTGTAGGTATCTTTGATGAATATAGATACTCCCCCTCCTTTTGTGCATCGGTCCGAGTTTTGGGGCCGAACGCATGGTATGAGTTATAACCTGGTAGTGCTGGCATGCTCACAGGAGCCTTGAACCAGGTTTCTGTTACTGCACAGACATCGATTTTCTCCATACTGAGGAGAGTCTGTAGTGCGTGCATCTTGAGGTTTAGACTTCTGGCATTGAGTAGCATTACCTTTACTTTTTTTATCTTTGGGTTGTCTATGGAGGTGGGTTTGTCCTTTGAGCCTTGCCTAAAAAAGGCACTATGGGGGTGGCAAGAGCCTTGGCCAGTATACAAAAGCCTAAGGGTGGCAGGTGCAAGCCGTCCCTAGCGAAGCAACGTGGCTTGTCGAGCATATCATCCCAGGCTGACAGACACTGGATCCCCTTTGAATGACACCAATACTTTAGCCAATTGTTGAAACTGATCATTTTGTTTTTATACTGTGGCATCATTCTTGGTGAGGGCAAGATGCTACTCAAGGTCAGGGACATACCAGCCTGGGCTACATGTTCAGAGAGCTCCTCTATGTCTCTTTTCATGTAGTCTAGGGAGGTACGTCTCAGGTCATTCACACCAGCATGGACAATGACGGAGTCATACGTGTACTTGCTTTGGAGTGACCTGAGTGCTTGCATTATGTGGTGGATCCTGGCACCTGACAGGCAGCTTACAGTGACCTTCTCCTTGTTCAGTCTCCATTGTCTCAGTTGTCCCCACAAGAGGGGAAAACATACTTGACCTAATCATCACCAATAGGGGGACTCTATGCTCCATACCAGATGTATACCCCTCATTGGTAAGATCGGACCATAAATTAATCTCACTGGATATCCACATCCTGACCCCACCCCCAGCCCAGAAAACCACAGTGAAAAACGTCTCAAAAGCAAACTTCACACTTCTCAAAACTGAGGTGGAATCCTTCAAGGCCACCGGGCAAGTGGAAACTGCAGCCCAAACTGCAGAATCTTATAAAAACGCATTCTATGGACACCTCCAGGAATGCATGGATCATGCTATCCCAAACAAAACCAAGACCCAATCTTCCAAAGGAAGGCATCCAGTCTAGTGGATCCCAGCCATAAATAAGCTGTACAACAGAAGGAGGAAGCTACTACATGATAGAGCAAAATCCCTAAAAGGGAAAGCATCTCTGATCAGTACTAGCAAAAAACTACGATCCCTCATAAAATCCTCCAAGGCTAGCTTCGAGAGAAAAATTGCACAGGAAACTAAAGATAATCACAAGGCTTTCTTCAGTTATGTTAGGAACCCGGGATGCAACTCCCAGATATGCTCAGAATTGATCCAAAATGACAAAAAATACACTGAACCTATGGACATTACCAACATCCTGGCAGACAGGTTCAGTGCAAAGTTCTCCCCCCCCCCCCCCAAAAGAGCAAATATCTATCCTAGCAGAGTGCTGCCTTCCTAACATCTCAGATACTCAGGTGAAAGCCGCCCTCTCCAAAGCAAAAAACACAACATCAATGGGACCAGACGGTGTCCCGGGTTGCGTCTTACATGAATTCCAAGAAGAACTAAATGCTTACATAAAGCTGCTGTACAATCTCAGCCTTACTACAGGATATGTACCCAAAGAATGGCGTACAGCAACAGTGGCCCACTCCACAAAGGTGATGCCTCTACGGACCCCGGAAACTATTGCTCCATAAGCCTGACCAGCCTAGTCTGCAAAGCTATGGAGAGGATCATCATGGAACTCATAAACAAAGACATTGGGGACCTACAGACACTAGATCCTACCAAATTCAGTTTTGTTAAGGGAAGATCCTGCCTATTGAACCTGGTTGACTTCTTTGAAACAGTCACCAAGGCCATAGATGAAGGGAAGGTAGTCCACACAGCCTACCTGGACCTCACAAAAGCATTCAACACAATACCCCACTCGGGCATCATAGATAAGCTATCCAGCTTAAATATAAACCCCTATGTCACTAGATGGGTTGCAAACTGGCTCAAAGACAGAACCCACAGAGTCAGAATTGCTGGAGCCATTTCAGACTCGAAACCAGTTACAAGTGGCGTCCCACAAGGCTCAGTCCTGGGACCTCTCTTGTTCGGTATATATTTTTCTGAGGTACAGGCTAACACGGGAGGACTGTGGCTGACCAAGTTCGCAGATGACTGCAAACTGGGTGCCATAATTGACTCTCCAGCTGACACGAGCATCCTTCAAAAGGGTCTCACTGAGACGGGTAACTGGTGCCAGAGCCATGGCCTAAAGCTAAACGCCAAAAAGTGTATAGTCATACCCTTTGGCAAAAACAAAGTTCCCACAAATTACCACATAGGTGGTAACCCATTAAGTACGGAGGAAGTAATTAGGGACCTGGGGACCCAAGTCAATAGTAATCTCTCCTTCGGCAACCACATTGCCAAAGTGGTTAGAAAGACCTTATATATAGCCCACCTTATCATGAAAGGATTCACATCTATATCAAGAGAGGTCATCGTACCCCTTTATTCATCCCTCATCAGGCCCATAATTGAGTACAATGCCCCATTTGGGATGTACCTTACCCAACACCTGGAGCAACTAGAAAGACCCCAAAAGTACTTCACAAAGAGGATCAAGGGACTCAAACAGATGCCATATGCTGCTCGGTTAAAGAAACTCCAGCTCTACTCAGTTGCATACCACCTACTTAGAGGCGATCTACACCTGATGTATAAAGCTATGTCCAACCCGGAATTAATGGACATGCTCCACCTCAGAAAATCCAAATCCCTTAGAGCTACGCACTCAAGGGACTTGAACCTCAGAACAGAAATAAATAGGACATGCTGGAGGGACAGATTCATAACCCAGAGGCTCCCTTCGCTCTGGAATAGAATCCCGGTACATGTTAGGCAGAGCCCCTCACTGACTCTCTTGAAGAGGAATCTTGACGAGTGGATGGGAGATCTTAGGGATTACTTCTGTGTCACTACTAGACAGAGGCACAGTAAACTAACCTTAAAAAAGGCACAGTAAACTCAATTTAAAGGGTGGCGAAAGCCAAACACACTCTGGCTAGGCTTATAAATGCCCTAGGGCAGATAGGCTAGTATGAACCTATGAACCTTATGAACCTATATCTGGCTACATGCATAGAATGTGAATTGTTTTATGTTGGTAAGACAAATTGTAAGTTAAAGCATAGAATCTGCTCACATTTTTCTGATATTTTAAGGAATACTGATCCGAATGCTGTATGTAAACATATTATAGAAAGAGGCTGAAATCATGGTTTCAAATTTTTACTTTTAGAAACTGTGTTTTTGAATGTAAGTAGGGGTGGGGATATTCAGAGCAAAATGAAAAGAAGGAAATATAAATGCATAAATACACTGAAATTGTAGACCAGGTCTTAACACTTCTATAAATACAAAGTGCACATTGAAAACATAAACTTTAAGGTAACCTTATCTATTGAGTATAATAGTAGGATCATGTGCAGTTTAATATGTACACTGTGTTTAAGATTTTAATAATTATGTCACACATCTGTCATTATTTTAGATGTAACTTGTATTTTAAATGTGTTCTGAATGTGTTTTTGATACACTTGAAAAAGCATTTGAGAAAGCTTATTGTATTATGGAAGCTTGTAATTAAAAACTTTTCTGTGGTGTCCTGAATGGCTACTTTTTGGTTGTATAGATGTTGTTGTTTTTAGGCACACTAGAGAACATTCTGAGATTTCTTGCCATGCATGTTAACCTTCAGGAGACTTGTGCTGGAGCTTTTTATATGCATTTTGCTGCATTAGTGCTATGGGAATTACTATTTCTTGATTGTTAGCCACTTTGCAACAACCTTACATCACCAGCATCCAAAACCAGCAATCATCCTGCTGTTTGCTGGCTGGGGAGAAAACTAAAGTATTCAGTGGAATCTTAAGTACCAGCTGAAGAGAAATGTTATTTATTCTAGTTGGCTGACTACATTTATTGTTTTTGCACAGTCTGCCAAATGTATGCTCTTTTGTATGGCACAAACTTCAGACTTGTCCTCTTCCCAGAATGTACACTGCACATAAGGGAAGCGAATACAGAAGAGAAATTATGATGTATACAACAAGCTAAATTTTTGTACTTGTGAGTAGTAAACCGAAAATATGTTTTCAGCTATGTTGTTGAGGTCAAATCTGTTTATTAAATCTCATGAGCAACATAACCTTGTTATGATTTATTACTTTAGCATTATTATTTTTGTAAGTTGAAACATAATATGTTTACAAGTTCAACTTTTACTGCTCAGGCTCAGCATTCTGACAGGAAATGATATAATTTCTTCTTGAATATGATGGAGGTAATACATTTAAAAGAGTCTGGACAATGCTATATTGGAAAGCAACATTAGTCAGGAAATTTATAATGGAATGTATATTTCTGACGTTTTTGGAAACACTGTGTCCCTTACTGTGCTTTTAGTGCCGTATGTTGATTGTTTTAAGTAATTGTTCAGGTATGCTTTATTCCAGCAGTTTACTTGCTACTTGCAGTAGTCTTGTATTGTGGCACTGAAATGCACATGCTCTTTCTATGATTTAATACTACGGCTTTAAGAAACTGATATATTCCTTCATTTATTTGCTGTCACACTGATCCATTTTATTTGATGTTACTGACTCTATTTAATGAGGACTGTACTTTAATCTTCATTTATGTAATATGACTAAGACTGGATTAGCTGCTTAGTGCTTTCCAAAAATAGTTGAAACTTTTTTAATTCCTATAGATAAAGAAGAAATGTGAAGACACTCAACATTTCATTTTCTTTTATAAATTTCCTCAGGTTAGAGTTCCAACACAGCTGGTTGGAAGTGAGCAAACTTTGTGTAATGCCATTGCTGGCGTGAAGGAAATCCATCTCTACACAGCATTGGTAGTATGCATCTATTTTTACTTGCTGAAGGGGTACATAATTAGAACTATCAAGACATCTCAGCACAACAAGTCTCAGATTTTAATTTGATTCTCTGCCAGACTTCATCAGAAGTAAATTGCTCAATTCAGTGCACATAGCTTAGTTTATTTTGATTGCGTATTTACATAAATTAAAAAACACATAGTAATTATATCAATAACTTCACAGCAACCATTGCCTTTCTCTGTAAAATACACACATTAAGCCATTTAAGCAATATGATGATTTTTGTATCGGTTAGCTTGTTTACAATTATCATGCTCTAGGAAATGTTCTCTGCAAATCTAATGTTATGCTTGAAGGAATAGTGGAAATTTTCATGTTTTGTCACTTGAATAATTGATGACTGGCATGGGCAAAATGGCAAAATCACCCAGCAGACTCATTTTAATGGTTTGTCATTAGCTTAGCTCCATAACTGCTGATAAGCTCTGTGCATATTCATTTCTTGTTTGTTGTAGAATGTTGTACAAGTAGCACTAGTTAATTAAAAAACAAAAAAGTAAGCATACATTTGTTTAATTTGCATATTAATGTGTGTGGGAAGTTGTGCTTTAAACATATAACTGACATATTTGTGCATATATGCATATGATATTATGAAAGGTTGACTGTGAATAAGAATGACCATTAAATGACTGAAAAAGACAGCTTTTACACTTTACTCTGTCCTCACATAAAAGTGCACCACCAGTCAATGACACATGCATAATAATATTATAGTCCCGAATGTTACAACAAAACACATATAAAAATGCCTGCACCACACACGTGCAGGAGATGTTGTCAACACACCACAAACTTATGTGTAATAACATTACAGCTGGAGAAACATGAAAAAGAGAGAGAGGCATCTAATAGAATGGAATCACTGTAGTTGTACACTGAGAAATAGTACCGACTGTGATTTCATTTATATAACAGACACCAGCTAAGCAATCAAAGCATGTTAGCTACTACAATTTTACCCTACCTAATTAACATGCACAACTAATACCTCTAGTATACACACTCACTCATTGTAAAACTGTATGCTAAAACTTCAGCTGATCTAATGTGAAGTCTCCATACTTGTGTTAACTCATTCCTGCACCATGAAAAATATGGTCACTCATATATGTACTTAACCAGATCATCAGATCTATTACACACACACACACACACACACACACACACACTTATAATTTTATATATATACACACATATATATATATATATATATATATATATATATATATATATATATATTTTTTTTTTTTAAATATATATATATATATATATATTTAAATAAAAAAATATATATAACTTACACATAAACACACACACACACACACACACACACACACATATATATATATATATATATATATACATACATATATATATATATATATATATATATATATATATATATATATATACACACCCACACACACAAAACAATATATTGCTGCCTCAGGGGCACAGCAGGTAAAACACACACTCACAATTGGTGCTGTAAGATCAGAAAGATGTGGGTTCTATTCCTGCACCAGGCAGTTGGATTCCAGTACTGTCTCTGAGTCAGCTTTAGGTCCATTCTGATGACAAAGATTGAATCTGGCATTGTTGACAAGCACCCAAAATATATATAAAAGCCAGAAGCTAAGGAAGAGAGTCTAGAGTACCAGCTGTTAATACAATACTTAATTTCAGAGGTACTGAGAATAGTATTATAACAACATACACTGCAGTACATATGTCTTTTGCAGAGCCTATGGATTTCCTGACTACAGTCGAAACTTCGCTTATAACCTTTGCAATTAGCACAGATCGTATTATGATTATCTTTAACATAAGGACAATTCAGATCTGGTCCTAAATAAATCATCCTTCCAAGACTTCTCTAGTGCAGGGTGTGATACGACAAATGACATGCTTATGAATGCAGACTGGGATGGTTTTCCCAATGGCCCAAATAGTGTTGCACACGATACTGTCATTTTTTTGTTTTTGGTATTTACTAATGTATTTATGACAGCATGCTAATAAGACAGAAATATATAGGTATATTCTGCAGAAATTTGTTACCACTTGCTGAAATAAATATTACAAATGCACGGACTTTGCTAATGGAAAATGCTTCTTTAATCTTCACTAGTGCTTCGGCAAACTAATTTTCTGAGAAATATTACAAAAGCTAAAAGTGTGATGCAGACCAGTTTAACAATCCATTGCTTCATTACTTTCCAGTTAATAAGCTTGAAATGAAATCACCACTAAAATCATTTTATATGGTAAATGGGCATTTGACCTTTGGGTTTTAAACTATAAAGTATAAAAAGTAATGAATTATTACTAAGCATTTCGTAAGTCAGTCACATACAAATACATACAAAAAGTTTATTGTTCTCATTGTCTTACTGATCGCTACTTAATTTTCATTTCTTACTGATCACTAATTAGTCTACATTTCTTATATGATCACTATTTAATTTACATTTCTTACATTCTAACATCACAAGAAATCCTCTCTGATCCTCCCTCAGATTTACTAATCTTCTGTGCAGGACTAACATAGTCCTGCATGGAAGCGGACGTTTAGGAGCAGGACGGCAGCGTGCCATGCATATTAATGAGGCACGCTGTCTGAGCTCCTAAACTTACATGGAGCGTGTAAGAGTGCAGGGGGCGTGTCTGAGAGCAGAGCTCTTAGAATATACACACCTCCCAATGAAGAACAGCAGAAAGGCGTAAGAAATGAACGAGACTGCTCATAGGTGTTCACATATCCCCACCAATTCCCCACATGTACAACAGCAAGTAAATACAAATAAAATGAACAAAACTTTTTTTAATTAAAAATCCGATTAAAGCTAACTGTAGTTGCATTGGTGTGCCCATCGCTTAGCTACAGTTAATGCAGCTTAAATGGCTGAAGAGGATAACAAGAAATATATATGCAAATGAAGCTGCATAGCAATAGTGTAGTGGGCAGAGCATTCGCCTTACGATCAGGCATTCCCAGTTCGAGTCCCACTGCAGCACATTCCATTTTCCACGGCAAAGCATATTATGACCAAATTTTTTTTTAAATAACCTGTTAAATAACATATATATTTGTGAACTGGAGTACAGCATCAAATGCACATGTGAGGTGTCAGTGTCATAATGAATAAAGCACCAGTAAGCAAGTCTAAGCATCAATAAGCAGTAGTAAGCATATTTAAGCAGTAGTAAGCGAGTTTAAGCCCATTTGCATGGGGGTAAGCAATGCGCACACAGGTTAAGCAACTTAGAAGCTAACTCTCTGTAAGCATCATTAACTGAAGGTTAACAGTGCTTACCCTCGCGCAAACCCATGCAAACCCACTTACAACTGCTCAAAAGTGCCTTAATCACTCTGTATCCAATGGCCCTTGTTCTGCCCAGCAACAAAATAAACAGCCTTGCCTGTCTTGAACCCAGGACCCAATAAAACACAAGGACCCTATACAGTGTATGTACACATGAATCATGGATACCAGGCATACATATAAGATGTAATGAATAATAAATCAATGCCAAAAAGAAAATATAAT